>NC_134497.1:38524116-38536616 GCF_040206685.1 Ascaphus truei | reverse complement strand
CATATACACACACACACACACCACACACACACACACACACACACACACACACACTCTCCCATATACACACACACACACACACACACACACTCCCATATATACACACACACACATTCTCCCATATACACACACACACATTCTCCCATATACACACACACACACACACACTCTCTCTACACACACAGGGGCGGGGGGAGAGGAAAGGCCGCGACCAGCACCATCACCACCACGCTCTCCCCCGCCTCCGCGCCCATCTCCCGCTCCGCGGGACCGGGGGGAAGTGGGGACCAGGGGGGACATCCCCTCTCCCATCTCCCGCCCCACGGACTGACACGGGGATCGGGGACCTGAGGGGACATCCCCGCTCCCATCTCCCGTCCCGCGGGCTGACACAGGGATCGGGGGGAAGCGGGGAACATCCCCGCTCCTATCTCCCGCCCCGCGGGCTGACACGGGGGGAAGCGGGGACCTGAGGGGACATCCCCGCTCCCATCTCCTACCCCACGGTCTGACACAGGGACCAAGGGGAAGCGGGGACCTGAGGGGACATCCCCGCTCCATCTCCCGGCCCGCGGGCTGACACGGGGATCGGGGAGGAAGCGGGGACCTGAGGGACATCCCCGCTCCCATCTCACGCCCCGCGGGCTGACACAGGGATCGGGGGGAAGCGGGGACCTGAGGGACATCCACCGCTCCCATCTCCCGCCCCGCGGGCTGACACGGGGGGAGCGCCGGGGACAGGAGAACACCCGCGCTACCACCTCCATAACTGCGGGCAGCGGGAGCGCCGGGGACAGGGGGGAAGGCACAGATAGTACTTACTGTGTCCAACAGATCTCCATGGAAAAAGAATGGCCGCTCGTTAGGGTCGGGCTCATATAGAGCCTGGCCGCGCGCCCACAAAGCCTGGGAGAGCGCGCCAATCAGCAGTCAGGTAGGGGGAGTTTTTTTTTTTTTTCTTCAGCGCGAGCAGGGAAAATTAAAAAAAACAAACACGCGTGCTGCTTGGGCCAATAAGAGCTCGCCCAGATGTTAAATCCACTCGCCCCGGGTGGGCGTGCAGATGTATAGGATTGTCGAACACTGTATATATATATATATATATATATATATATATATATATATATATATATATATACATATATATATGTGTGTAACCCTTGTCCCCCGTTCCCATCCCCCCCAGACTCATCTGTGGTGTCTAGGGTGCGTGAGGGCAGATTACATGCATAGTGGTGGTGCATACCTGCGTGGAACAGGAGGGCCTGAGCTTCCCGCGGTGTTATGGGAGGAGACAGGACCAGGCTTCTGGGGTATTGGCCTCCATGGTATCTTAGTGGTGGTGCAGCGCCTCCATCTTCTATAGCTCCCAGGGATATGGGAGAGGACCCGTATAGAAGAACCACCCTGGTCCAGGGGTGAATGCTCCAAATCACACAGTCTTTGGTAAAAGCCACAAGGTCTTTATTGTACTCACAGCTTATTAGAGCAGCACACAGCAGCAGTAGTACACAGCAAAACACTTCCTTCACAGTGTACAGGATCGGTCTCATTCTCCTCTCCTTCCCTCCAAATAGTTCTCCTCAGGATGGTCTGAAGGGGGTCTTTGCTCCCTGCCTCCACCCTCAGCCCAGGGCGCTCAGGGTGGGGCTAGCTCTTCCCTCACCCCCTAAGCAGGGTGAGGGGCACTGGTCCATCTATAACTCACTAGGCTCTACTCCTCTGGAACCTATGACCTAGCTCACACCGTCTGACTGTCCATTCAGACACTCCAACACTAACAGAACTGAGAGCACACAGGAACTGCAACTAAGTTTGGTCAGCCCCGCCCCTCATGACATCAACAGAACCTCCCCTCTGCATCAGGCCTACAGCAGAGTCAGGCTTGTATCTATCAATCAGGCAGGGCTTACAAGGGGGGAAAACCCATGATTACTACTGGGGCCTGTCATTAACAGGACTTACCACAGTAGTAGGAAGATGTTATAGCCCACGCTGTTTACAGGGGGCTACACTCTCCCTATGGTGGAATCCAATGGTCCCCTCTTGGACCTAGCTTTGGCAGTACCATCCTGCAGTGGACAACCTGGGGAACAAACACAGGTTACACATTTTATCATAACATTTTAGGAGATAGTAGTATTAGACAACTGAGTACGAGTTACTCCCAACGTGGAGAACCTAGTGATAATGTTTCGGATCTGGCTTCTTCACTCTCCTGCCATTATGGTCCGTGATGGTCACAGCGAAAGATTGGACCGACCCATGCTCTGGCCGATAGCTTACACCATGCATGTAGATACATCTACCTATGCTCCATATGCGGACCAATTCACTTATCTTGTCTTCATTATGGTAACCCCCTTGACCAAACTTGGTTCGAAGATATTCCTGGACTGCCTCCCTGAGCCAACTATCTCAGTTCTCTTCTATTTCCCTCATGATAGGCTCAGGCACATAAGGGTATTCGTATCCATGGGACTGCCGGTATCTAGCCACTATGGCCCTGTCAGCTCTACTCAGTTTGGTGAGCTTTCTTTAACCCGCCCTGCTTGGCAGTACCCACAACACAGGCTCTTCCAGAGCTACTTCATCATATAAGATACTGGGGCCTCGGGGTACAACAAGTTTCTGCTCTATCTCCCGGTACCTATGATCTAATTCATCCTCCACCTCTGGTTGAGTGAAAGAACCAGCCGCCCACCAATGATCAACAATATTATTCTTAATTAATAGGAACCGCGTACGGTCCATCCCCACGTGGTAGCCGGTGAACAGGGGTGCCCACCACTTGTCACTGTGCTCGTACTCTGTGGAATGACTAGTGCGTTTTACCTCTGACTCTACCTGAGATGATACACCGGACGTACCCGCATCAGTAGATCGCGAGCAATCTCTCCTCCCTTTGGCATTAAAGTACCTGGTAGGGTTCATCTTATGAACCACTTTGCTGGTAGGCCCAGCCTCTACTGGAGTGTGGGACCCATGGGCCCTCCCTCTAGCTGCAGGAGAAAATGGCACAGGGTTAGGCACAGGTATAACATTTGAATACGGTATCTCCCCATCAGACCCCTCATCGCTCAATTCCCAATCCCGCAAGTCCTTGGAGTATTTGGGGTATTTACATAACTTATCCCTGGTAGGTCCCGGTGGCACCACTCGTGACGGGGCAGGGGCAGCGGCAGGGGCAATGGAGCTATGGCCTGGGGCTGGGGGAACGTCCAACTCAATGTTCAGCAAACGGGCAATCCCGTGACCAATGGACGCTTTCTTAGACGCACTCTCCGCCATGCTTCTGGCTTCTCTGGAGGGACCTCGACTCTGTAGGGTAGCCAGGGCAAAGGCCGTATCTATGCTTCGTGAGGAGAACAGCGCTCCCGGCCTTCTCTTTCCGGTGGAACCGGAAACGATGTCATCAGGGGTGCCCGCAGAATCTCCATCCGCTCAGTGGTCACGCACCGGAAGTGCGTCGAGGACCGGCATGGGCGGTGGCGGAGCATCCGGTGCATGGCCGGACAAGTAGACCTCAAGCCTCTCCTTCTCGTCCTCCGTGGTTGCGGTCTTCGCCTGGCGAGAGTAAGGGGGTGGTGGAGTCTCCTTACCGCTCCGCTGCTGTTTGATGATATCGGGCTCCTCTAGGGTCATCTCGATCGCCATCTCCTCCGCACTGGGAGTCACCACGGCCGTGGGACTGCTACGAGCCTCCAGTCGCACCAGCGCTCGCTGTCAGACGGTGTTCGCGCTCGTCTGCTCCTCCTTGATGCCGCGTGGGTGGTTCGCCGGTAGGCGCATCGCCACCGATGGTACACCAGCCTCTTCCTCTGAGGATATCACGATCGGATCCTCCGCTCGGGAGTCACCGGATTCTTCTGCGATACAACCAGTGCGTATAGGTACGAAGCTGGCGGGCTCCGGTACCTCCACTGCGGTCGCGCTCTTCTCCGTCGACGGCTCTTTTGGCTCGACAACCGGTCGGGCTTGGGTTCTTCCCGCCTGCTTGTAACGGGGAACCAGGGCTGTTCTCTCGGTGCTTTCCACCACCTCCGCTATCGTTCCCGGAGAGGCACCCTGTGGGGTCTCGGTCAATGGCCCCGGCTCGGTAGGCCACAAGTAAAACGTGCCACACTGGAAGCATCGTGCCTTGGTGCTGGGTACCTCGCCGGGTACCCCGCAGTGGGCGCACAGGCACCTCAGGTATTCTTGCTCCGCGATCTCTATTACCAGCAAGCCGCCTGGTACTTGGAAAATCGAATTATTAATCTCGGTCATGGTTCGCTCAGGGTTGGAACAGCTCAGTGTTTCAGCTCCTTGCTCCTCGAATGCCAGACAAAAGTGAAGCTCTTCGCTCTGGCTTCCGGTCCCTCCCTTCGCTGGGGAGGACTCTCCTGATTGGCTCTCCTGGGGCCTCCTCCCTCTGGTGTTATCCAGAGGCGGGGCCTTCTCTCCTTCAGTGTGACGTGGCCTGGTTTTCTGACCAGTCACGGCACAGGTGGGTGGGCTTTCGGCTTTCGCGCCGCTCCGCTCCTCTTGCAAGGAATCTGGGTTTGGCGCCAGACTCTTGCACATTTCCCGCCACATTTCTCTCACTGTCTCTTTGTACGATTCACGTGCTTGCTCCAGGATTGGCGGGAAACGCCATTTTAGATTGGCTCTCTTGCTCCGCGGAGCACATGTCGGGACGGACGCCATCTTGGATGAGCCCTCCAAATGTACATGTGCCCTATTCTCAGTGTCTACTGGGTATCTCGTACCTAGACACTGACTGACCTCCACTCGTGTGCTCTGCATTCTGTTTCTGTATCCCACTACTATGAGGTGGCTTTACCCCAGGCTCAGCGGAACTCCTCTCCTCCATGCACTGTACTCGGTGTCTACGGTGCAAGTGCTCTGTGGTGCGTTTGTGTGGGTGATAGCTAGTGTACCGGGCATCTCCCTAGGTACAGGCGTCTCCTACTTTTGGCCACTCATAGCGCGGGCCCTGGGCCATGGTCCCTGGGCCATGGTCCCTGGACTAGTTAACAGGCTGACCCCCCCAGTTGCCTCACGCTATCTGCCTCAAGGGACTCGAACAGCTATAGCTATTCACCCCTCCCACGCCACCTCCTAAGGGCGCCCAGGGCGTACTGTGCGAGATTCTACGCTCCCCTGACTACCCTCGGTGTACAATTGCGCCCTTCCTTCTCCAGCACTTGCACGGAGAGTGCATCTCACTCTTCCCGTTCCGCCTCGCTGTAAGCCTGACCTGTTCTGGCATCTCAGCAGCTTGCCTCCAAATGTAACCCTTGTTCCCCCCCCCCCCCCCAGACTCATCTGTGGTATCTAGGGTGCGTGAGGGCAGATTCCATGCGTAGTGGTGGTGCATACCTGTGAGGAACAGGAGGGCCTGAGCTTCCCGCGGTGTTATGGGAGGAGACAGGACCAGGCTTCTGGGGTATTGGCCTCCATGGTATCTTAGTGGTGGTGCAGCGCCTCCATCTTCTATAGCTCCCAGGGATATGGGAGAGGACCCGTATAGAAGAAGCACCCTGGTCCACGGGTGAATGCTCCAAATCACACAGTCTTTGGTAAAAGCCACAAGGTCTTTATTGTACTCACAGCTCAGAGCACAGCTTTATTGTACTCACACTCAGAGCAGCACACAGCAGCAGTAGTACACAGCAAAACACTTCCTTCACAGTGTACAGGATCGGTCTCCTTCTCCTCTCCTTCCCTCCAAATAGTTCTCCTCAGGATGGTCTGAAGGGGGTCTTTGCTCCCTGCCTCCACCCTCAGCCCAGGGCGCTCAGGGTGGGGCTAGCTCTTCCCTCACCCCCTAAGCAGGGTGAGGGGCACTGGTCCACTTATAACTCACTAGGCCCTACTCCTCTGGAACCTATGACCTAGCTCACACCGTCTGACTGTCCAGTCAGACACTCCAACACTAACAGAACTGAGAGCACACAGGAACTGCAACTAAGTTTGGTCAGCCCCGCCCCTCATGACATCAACAGAACCTCCCCTCTGCATCAGGCCTACAGCAGAGTCAGCCTTGTATCTATCAATCAGGCAGGGCTTACAAGGGGGGAAAACCCATGATTACTACTGGGGCCTGTCATTAACAGGACTTACCACAGTAGTAGGAAGATGTTATAGCCCACGCTGTTTACAGGGGGCTACACACATATATATATATATATATATATATAAATATATATATATATATATATATATATATATGTAACCCTGCTTCCCCCCTTCCCCCAGACTCTACGGTGGTGTCTAGGGTACATGGGGCTGATTACATGCGGTGTGGTGCGTACCTGTGAGGAACAGGAGGGCCTGAGCTTCCCGCGGTGTTGTGGGGGAGCCAGGACCGGGCTTCTGGGGTGATAGCCTCCATGTTCTCTTAGTGGTGCAGCGCCTCCATCTTCTATACTCCCAGGGTAATGGGACAGGACCGGTATAGAAGAACCCCTCAGGTCCCAGGGTTATACTCTCCAAATCACACACAGTCTTTACGGGTGCAGAACAGTCTCTTTATTTGACAGAGCAACAATATCCCAACGATAAGGCTTCCAGCAGCCACAATACAATCGCCAGGACGAGGTACACACCGCTCACCTCCTCTCCTTCCCTCCAAGTCACTCTTCCGACAGGATGGTCTGAGCTAGGGCTTCAATACCCCGTGGCCCACCTCCGAGGTTAGCCTCGAGGTGGGTCTTGAATTCTCCCCCCATCACCTGGCAGCGGGGTGAGGGCATTGGTCCACCAGTCTATGATTCTATCAGCTCTACTTATAGATGCTGATCGTTTCAGTTCCTCTCGCTCTCATCCGGCACGCTGCGCCGGGGAGCCCGCAGCCTCCTGATACTCCTCGGACCGTTACGCAGGATTCGTGGCTTACGGCATACTACTCAGCAACTCTAGACTCTCTATATCACTGTTCACTCGAACTCTTCCTAAGCTACTCTCTCTTCCGAAGGACCATCAAAAGAGAGGAACCCAGCACAAAAGCACAGAAGAAGAACAACCCCAACTCACCGCAGTTGGCTGCTAAATATAGAGCTAGCCCCTCCTCTCATGGTGTCAGCAGAGCCTCCCCTCTTGCTCACGCCTGCAGCAGAGTCCAGGCCTGCGTCTACCACTCAGGTTAGGGCTATGAAGGGGGAAACCCATGATGATTACTGGCGCCTGATTTTAACAGGACTTATCACAGTAGAAGGAAGATAGGTATAGCCTGGGCTGTTTACAGGGGGCTACATTTATATATATATATATATATATATATATATATATATATATCTTATACTATATTAGTGAAAGCACTGTATGTTTGCCTGCCTGGATGTCCGGTGTCCCTAGGGGAAATCTCATTGGTCCCTTGGCCCGCCCGCCCCCGCACACCTCTCATTGGCCTGAAGCGGAGTGACGGGCCAAAGGACACACAGGGACACACACACACACAGGGGACACACACACACAGGGACACACACACACAGGGACACACACACACACACACACACACACACAGGGGGACACACACACACACAGGGGGACACACACACACACACACACACACACAGTGACAGACACACACACACACAGGGACACACACAGGGACACACACACACACACACACTGTTACATACATTAGCGGGGCTCACAGTTAGCAGCACCCGCGCGCACCTCCTCTCCCCGTGTCTCCCGCGTTTTCACCCCGCCCCCCCCTCCCCCGGCGCAGCTACATTCAGCGGGGGACACACACACTATTATTACCCCTTCAGCAGCCCCCCCCCCCCACCCAGTGTTAGCGGCCGTGCGAGAACCCCCCTTTATATCTCCCACCTCTCCCCCCCCCCACACATATACATGCCCCCCCTCCCCGGCGCTACAACTCACCCCTCCCCGGGCGGGGAACAGCCAGTGGCCAGGCAGGCTGCCTCGCGGCGCCGAGTGCCCAAGATGGCGGCGCCCGGGGACACAGCGGGGGAGCGGCCACAACACGCCTCCCGCCTCAGATCCACGTGGGACCTGCCGGATGGGTGAGTGAGCGGCCTTCACCTCCCCTCCACCCCCCCCTTCACCTCCCCTCCACCCCCCCTCCCCTCCAGTGTCAGTGTCTCCCCGATACCCCCCCCCCCCCCGGCGCCGCTACAGTCAGCGGGGGAGCGAGCGAGCGCCCGGGACACAGCGGGAGAGTGGCCACAACACGCTGCCTCCCGCCTCAGATCCACGTGGACCTGCCGGACGGGTGAATGAGCGGCCTTCACCTCCCCTCACCCCCTTTCACCTCCCCTCACTCCACTTCTCCCTTCCACCCCCTTTTACCTCCACCCCCTCTTCACCTCCCCTCCACCCCCCCCCTTCACCACCTCCCCTCCACCCCCCCCTTCACCTCCCTTCCACCCCCCCCCTTCACCTCCCTTCCACCCCCCCCTTCACCTCCCTTCCACTCCCCCCCCTTCACCTCCCCTCCACCCCCCCCCTCCACCCCCCCACCTTCACCTCCCCTCCACCCCCCCTTCACCTCCCCTCCACCCCCCCTTCACCTCCCCTCCACCCCCCCTTCCCACCGCCTCCCCCCCCCTTCCCACCGCCTCCCCCCCTTCCCACCGCCTCCCCCCCCCTTCCCACCGCCTCCCCCCCCCCTTCCCACCGCCTCCCCCCCCCACTTCCCACCGCCTCCCCTCCACCTTCCCACCACCTCCCCCCCCTTCCCACCGCCCCCCCCCCTTCCCACCGCCCCCCCCCCCTTCCCACCGCCTCCCCCCCCCCTTCCCACCGCCTCCCCCCCCTTCCCACCGCCCCCCCCCCTTCCCACCGCCTCCACCCCCTTCCCACCGCCTCCCCCCCCCTTCCCACCGCCTCCCCCCCCTTCCCACCGCCTCCCTCCCTTCCCACCGCCTCCCCCCCCTTCCCACCGCCTCCCCCCCCCTTCCCACCGCCTCCCCCCCCTTCCCACTGCCTCCCCCCCCCCTTCCCACCGCCTCCCAGCCCCCCTTCCCACCGCCTCCCAGCCCCCCTTCCCACCGCCTCCCAGCCCCCCTTCCCACCGCCTCCCCCCACCCCTTCCCACCGCCTCCCCCCACCCCTTCCCACCGCCTCCCCCCCCCCTTCCCACCGCCTCCCCCCACACCTTCCCACCGCCTCCCCCCACCCCTTCCCACCGCCTCCCCCCCCCCTTACCACCGCCTCCCCCCCCCTTCCCACCGCCTCCCCCCCCCTTCCCACCGCCTCCCTCCCCCCCCTTCCCACCACCTCCCCCCCCCCTTCCCACCGCCTCCCCCCCCTTCCCACCACCTCCCACCACCTCCCCCCCCTTCCCACCACCTCCCACCCCCCTTCCCACCGCCTCCCACCCCCCGCCTTCCCACCTCCTCCCACCCCCCCGCCTTCCCTCCGCCTCCCCTTCCCACCTCCTCCCCCTTCCCACCACCTCACCCCTCCCCCCCCTTCCCACCCTCCCCCCCTTTCCAACACCTCCCCCCCTTCCCACCACCTCCCCCCCTTCCCACCACCTCCCCCCCTCCTCCCCCTTCCCACCACCTTCCCCCTCCTCCCCCTTCCCACCACCTTCCCACCACCTTCCCCCTCCTCCCCCTTCCCACCACATCCCCCCTTCTCTCCCTTTCCACCACCTTCCCACCACCTCCCCCCTTCCCACCACCTCCCCCCTCCTCCCCCTTCCCACCACCTCTCCCCTCCTCCCCCTTCCCACCACTTCTCCCCTCCCCCCCCCGCTCCCCTTCCCCCCCCCGCTCCCCTTCCCCCCCCCGCTCCCCTTCCCCCCCCTCCACTCCCCTTCACCCCCCCTCCGCTCCCCTTTCCACCCCCCCCCTCTGCTCCTCTTCCCCCCCCTCCACCTCTTTTTCCCCTTTCCCCTCCCACCCCCTCCCACACTTCCACCCCCTCCTCTAACCCTTCCCCCCCCTCCTCTAACCCTTCCCCCCCCCTCCTCTAACCCTTCCCCCCCCCTCCTCTAACCAACCCTTCCCCCCTCCTCCACCCCTTGCCCCCCTCCTCCACCCCCTCCTCCCCTTCCCGCCGCCATTCGCCTTCATGCCCGCCTTACCGCCTCCCCACCCCCGCCTCTGCCTTTCACCCGCCCTTACTCCGGCCGCCTCTGCCTTTCACCCACCGCCTCACAGCCGCTGCACGCACTCAACAGACACCCGCCACACTCGACACATACCTGCCGCCACACACACCTGCTGCCTCCCGCCCCTACGCACCGACATCACTGACCCACCGCCTCACACCCTAGCAGGACCCCCACTCACAGACAGCACTCACAACCCACGCGCCAGCCGCCGCCTCACACCCTTGCAGGACCCCCACTCACAGACAGCACTCACAACCCACGCGCCACCCGCCGCCTCACACCCTAGCAGGACTCCATTCACAGACAGCACTCACAACCCACGCACCACGCGCCGCCTCACACCCTAGCAGGACACACGACTCAGATTTTTACATCACTTATGGCACCAAAATATACATTGTACTGTGGTGTGGTTACAATAAACCATTTTTATACAACATCGTATTACATTTTCTTCCATCTTTCTTTTCAATATTATTATCCAACCTTTACAACAAACAGTCACCTATTGTTCCACGATTTATAAATAATACTACCTATTACGCATTTACATCCCGGGCAACGCCGGGTCTCTCAGCTAGTATATATATATATATATATCTTATACTATATTAGTGAAAGCACTGTATGCCTGCCTGCCTGGATGTCCGGTGTCCCTAGGGGAAATCTCATTGGTCCCTTGGCCCGCCCCCGCACACCTCTCATTGGCCTGAGGCGGAGTGACGGGCCAAAGGACACACAGGGACACACACACACACAGGGACACACACACACGGACGGGGACACACACACACAATCCCCTCCCGGTGCCCCTCACTCTCCCCCGTCAGCTGGACCGCACCTCAACTTCCACACACCCCCCCACCCTCCCTGTGCCCGAACTTACCCGGAGTCCCGTGTACACACACACACACACACACATTCCCACCCCCCCCCCCCAAGCTCACACACACCTCACCCCCCCCCCCAAGCTCATCCCCCCCCCACCCCCCCAAGCTCACACCCCGGCGCCGCTACAGTCAGCGGGGGAGCGGAGCGAGCGCCCGGGACACACGCGGGGGAGCGGCCACAACACGCGGCCTCCCGCCTCACATCCACGCCCCTCCGTACCAGATGACTGCAGGGTCCGTCTCCCGGCCTGCACGAGGAAGATGCTGCTGACTGCAAGGTAAGCAGCCCCCCCCCCCCACACATTCCTTCAGCTCCCCCCCCCCCCCAACACATTCCTTCAGCTCCCCCCTCATCCCTCCATACACACACACACTATATATATATATATCTCTATACATAAATATATATATATATATATATATATATATATATATATATATATATATATATATATATATACACAGAGACACACACACACAGAGACCACACACACACACACACATGTACACACACACACACACACACACACGTAGACACACACACACACGTAGGCACACACACACACGCACATGTAGACACACACACAGATGTAGACACACACACACATGTAGGCACACACACACACATGTAGGCACACACACACACATGTAGGCACACACACACACACATGTAGGCACACACACACACATGTAGGCACACACACACACACACACGTAGGCACACACAAACACATGTAGGCACACACAAACACATGTAGGCACACACACACACACACGTCGACAGACACATACACACACACGTCCACAGACACACACATGTAGACACACACACACACGTAGACACACACATGTAGACAGACACACACACACACACACATAGACAGACACACACACATGTAGACAGGCACACACACACGTACACAGACACACACACACACACACACACACACACACGTAGACACACACACACCTATACATACACACACCTATACAGACACACGTATACACACAGACACACGTATACACACACACACACACACACACACACATATACACACACACACACACACACACTATCCCCAGCACCACCACATCAGCACACCGCTATCCCATGCCCCCCCCCCCCCCCCCCAGCACACTGGCATTCTCGGCTCCCCGCCATTCCCAGCCCCCATCAACACCATCAGCACCCACACATCGGCACCTTTGCACCTCCCCCATCGGCACACCCCCATCCGCACCCCCACATCAGCACCAAACCCTCCCAAATCAGCACCCCAATACAATCACCATCAGTACAGCCACAGCAGCACTACCACCGCACATGGGCCGCGTGGACCACTCCTCACCCAAATGCCACACCCACACCACAAACATCCCGGGCAACGCCGGGGCTCTCAGCTAGTATATAGTATGTATATATATATATACATACAGTGTTCGACAAATCACCCAAAAATCTACTCACCCAACCAAAAAATCGACTTGCCACCTAGCCCCGCCCCTAGTCCCGCCCCCAACCCCGCTTT
>NC_134497.1:38412804-38523916 GCF_040206685.1 Ascaphus truei | reverse complement strand
GGACAGGAGCAGTGAAGGGGGAGCGTGGTGGGGAAAACTCTTGGGGGAGACTCGTGTGGCCTCATATCAGAGAGAGTCCTGACTTAAAGTTGTCTGCATTACTTACCCCCTCTCTCACCAACAGAAACAGCAATGCATAGGGAAGGAATGCCAAGCAAAGCCCCGATTACAGCTCTTAAACAAACGTCAATAGCAATGAACACAATGCAACGTCAAATAAAGACACTTTTATTGCTTCTAACCACACGAAGCAATAAACTATTTCTTACAGCGTTAGGAGGACACAATGCAGATTAGAATAACATGGACTATTTTACAGCTTTAAAGCCCTGCACAACATAAAAGACGTCCTTTGAACCAGGCCCCCCTAAATAAATCAAAGAAATAAACACGTTTACTGCCTTAACCACTTCTCATTAGCGATAAAAATATATACAGTGTTATAAAAAAACAATAACAATACGCACTAAGCTATAAACTCCGCTTTGAGTGCACTAAACAAAATGTAGCAATAAAAGCAGGCGAGACACTTCTTGAATGTCCAACCTCTTATTGCTAAGCAGCATCCTAGTGGTACCCAAGGGGCTCTCGTGTTGCCAGGGAAACAGATGAAGTGGTTGCCGAGGAGACAGCAGGCAGAAGAGATGCATCACGGACCACAGACAAACAGGACAGAGAGACTGTACAGTGATAACATGAGATGCCCGACCAATTTCACGGTTTCTCAAGCTGTGTGTGTCCTTTCTTGATGAAATGAACCCTATCGCAATGAACTAATTACAATCTAATTGCAGTCCAGGCTGCAGACTGTAAGCTCTTCAGAGAGAAGCGGTTTAGCTGTAAATACCATGATGTATCACTGTCGGCGTTCTATACAAATATATTGCATTGCAGCACTGGCTGCGTACGTGGGATATATTGAAATTCAACTGTAAGTGTTGAAGTCATTTATAACACTTCTGCGGGAGCAATGGAAAACACACAGCCAGGGGAGGAGGGGGGGGGGAGGAAACAGTTTTGGGGAAATATTTTGGCACTAACGTTTTAAGAAATCCAAAAACCTGACACAGTCCCGGGAAAGTTTTGAATGTATAAAATTAAGAAGAAGTAAAAAAGTAGCAGGAGGTTGAGAGTCACAGACTCATGTGAATATATATATTATTATATATATATATAGCAATACAATACCGTTTTGGAGATGAAATCAAAAGGCAGCACTCCAGAAATGATTGTGCTAAAACCATAACATTGTGGCAGCATATTTAGAACACTTTCCTCATCACTTAACCCCTATTCTCGGCACATCCAATATTTGATTCCAATGAATATATATATCCCAGAATCCCTTGCTGCAGTGGGAGCACTGTATGCTAGGTAATAATGGTAAAAAGCAGGGTTGCAGACCTGTCTAGGACATGTAAATGTGCTCACAAGTAATATTTTTATATGTTATATATGTATGTGTGTGTGTGTGTGTGTGTGTGTGTGTGTGTGTGTATATATATATACAGTATACATACAGACATAACGTGAGAAAATAATACAATGGTGATTTATTATTTCTTATAAGTGGGGCTTTCATTCTCTTCTGTTTTGAATGTATATACAGTATATACAGTAAGAGTAATTCTACTGCCTGAGAATGCTGATTATTCATTCATTGGATTTACTGTTCAGTATTTATTCTGGAGATCCATGATTCAATGATGCCACCTAGTGGACAACACTTTGTATTGCAATCTACCTCTGTGGGCGCGTTAACCACGGAACAGAAGGTCCGTTCCTGCTTTAGGTAACGTCCCGTTATGAGCCCGGATTTAATGGAGCTTTGTCGATATAGCCCAGGAGCGGCCAACTCCGGTCCTCAAGGGCCCCCAACAGGTCAAGTGTTCAGGATATCCCTGCTTCAGCACAGGTGGCTCAATCAGTGGCTCAAAGACTTAGCCACTGATTGAAGCAGGGATATCCTGAACACCTGACCTGTTGGGGGCCCATGAGGACCGGAGTTGGCCAACAACTGAGCCACCTGTGCTGTAGCAGGGATATCCTTAAAACCTGACCGGTTGGTGGCCCTTGAGGACTGGCATTGGCCACCCCTGATATAGCCCATAGTCATACACAGGCGGTCCCACTATGCGACACAACGCGCTCTTGAAAACAGCGTCGGATATTGAATCGCTGTAAAGAGAAAAGCCATTTCCTCAAAGGATCAATGTTATAAATTGAGGTTACGTTCCGGACCAAGAAGGCCTTTTTAGCACAAAATGACACCGCATATTGCACTCAGGCAACAGTATATACAGCGCATACAGTAATTATGATATATAAACATGTATTTATGAAAAATAATTATATATAAACTTGCAATACTATTGAACTCGTCAGAGTGGCATCATTTGGGATATGAGCGTCGGTGAGCGCTGGATAAGGCGTTTTTGGCGTTGGAGAGCTGCCCATTGGTATGTATTATAAAGCACCGGACGTGCCGTCGGAAAGCGAGGACCGTCTGTATAACAACTTTATTTCACAGGACGCTTTTCTGGTTTCAGCCCGGAAGAAAGATCCTGGATTCCCAGTCATCTGGTTCACACAGCCAGACTGGTCCGTATATTCCACACGAATAGCACGTCTCAATTATAATATATACACACTAGCTGAAAGTAGCCGGCATTAATCTGGGATTCTAAGGAACCAAAAAATACTGCGATTTAGAAATGGATAATTTAATGTTTTAGTTTCTTAATGAGAAATCCGCGGCTAAAATAACAACAACAAATCCACCTATAACAGTTTCATTGTCTGTGAGGTTCTGAAGTGTTAGTCCGAGATCCCCTAACGCTGCGTGTGGGACATTGTACTCACGTCCCAAATACTGACCCCGCGCGCGGGAAGAACCGAGATCCCCTAACGCTGCGTGTGGGACATTGTACTCACGTCCCAAACACTGACCCCGCGCGCAGGAAGAACCGAGAGCCTCTAACGCTGCGTGTGGGACATTGTACTCACGTCCCAAACACTGACCCCGCGCGCGGGAAGAACCGAGATCCCCTAACGCTGCATGTGGGACATTATACTCACGTCCCAAACACTGACCCCGCACGCAGGAAGAACCGAGATCCCCTAACGCTGTGTGTGGGACATTGTACTCACGTCCCAAACACTGACCCGCGCGCGGGAAGAACCGAGATCCCCTAACGCTGTGTGTGGGACATTGTACTCACGTCCCAAACACTGACCCCGCACGCGGGAAGCACCGAGATCCCCTAACGCTGCGTGTGGGACATTGTACTCACGTCCCAAACACTGACCCCGCACGCGGGAAGAACCGAGATCCCCTAACGCTGCGTGTGGGACATTGAACTCACGTCCCAAACACTGACCCCGCGCGCAGGAAGAAACGAGATCCCCTAACGCTGTGTGTGGGACATTGTACTCTCGTCCCAAACACTGACCCCGAGCGCGGGAAGAACCGAGATCCCCTAACGCTGCGTGTGGGACATTGTACTCACGTCCAAAACACTGACCCCGGCGCGCGGGAAGAACCGAGTTCCTCTAACGCTGCGTGTGGGACATTGTACTCACGTCCAAAACACTGACCCCGGCGCGCGGGAAGAACCGAGTTCCTCTAACGCTGCGTGTGGGACATTGTACTCACGTCCCAAACACTGACTCCGCGCGGGAAGAACCGAGATCCCCTAACGCTGCGTGTGCGACATTATACTCACGTCCCAAACACTGACCCCGCACGCGGGAAGAACCGAGATCCCCTAACGCTGTGTGTGGGACATTGTACTCTCGTCCCAAACACTGACCCCACGCGCGGGAAGAACCGAGATCCCCTAACGCTGTGTGTGGGACATTGTACTCACGTCCCAAACACTGACCCCGCGCGCGGGAAGAACCGAGATCCCCTAACGCTGCGTGTGGGACATTGTACTCTCGTCCCAAACACTGACCCCGCGCGCGGGAAGAACCGAGAGCCTCTAACGCTGCGTGTGGGACATTGTACTCACGTCCCAAACACTGACCCCGCACGCGGGAAGAACCGAGATCCCCTAACGCTGCGTGTGGGACATTGTACTCACGTCCCAAACACTGACCCCGCACGCGGGAAGAACCGAGATCCCCTAACGCTGCGTGTGGGACATTGTACTCTCGTCCCAAACACTGACCCCGCGCGGGAAGAACCGAGATCCCCTAACGCTGCGTGTGGGACATTGTACTCACGTCCCAAATACTGACCCCGTACGCGGGAAGAACTGAGAGCCTGTAACGCTGCGTGTGGGACATTGTACTCTCGTCCCAAACACTGACCCCGCGCGCGGGAAGAACCGAGATCCCCTAACGCTGCGTGTGGGACATTGTACTCTCGTCCCAAACACTGACCCCACGCGCGGGAAGAACCGAGATCCTCTAATGCTGCGTTTGGGACATTGTACTCTCGTCCCAAACACTGACCCCGCGCGCGGGAAGAACCGAGAGCCTCTAAAGCTGCGTGTGGGACATTGTACTCTCGTCCCAAACACTGACCCCGCGCGCGGGAAGAACCGAGATCCCCTAACGCTGCGTGTGGGACATTGTACTCTCGTCCCAAACACTGACCCCTCGCGCGGGAAGAACCGAGAGCCTCTAACGCTGCGTGTGGGACATTGTACTCTCATCCCAAACACTGACCCCGTGCACGGGAAGAACCGAGAGCCTCTAATGCTGCGTTTGGGACATTGTACTCACGTCCCAAACACTGACCCCGCGCGCGGGAAGAACCGAGAGCCTCTAACGCTGCGTGTGGGACATTGTACTCACGTCCCAAACACTGACCCCGTGCACGGGAAGAACCCGAGATCCCTTAACGCTGCGTGTGGGACATTGTACTCTCGTCCCAAACACTGACCCCGCGAGCGGGAAGAACCGAGATCCCCTAACGCTGCATGTGGGACATTGTACTCTCGTCCCAAACACTGACCCCGCGTGCGGGAAGAACCGAGAGCCTCTAATGCTGCGTGTGGAACATTGTACTCTCGTCCCAAACACTGACCTGCGCGGGAAGAATCGAGAGCCTCTAACGCTGCGTGTGGGACATTGTACTCACGTCCCAAACACTGACCCCGCACGCGGGAAGAACCGAGTTCCCCTAACGCTGCGTGTGGGACATTGTACTCACGTCCCAAACACTGACCCCGCACGCGGGAAGAACCGAGAGCCTCTAAAGCTGCGTGTGGGACATTGTACTCTCGTCCCAAACACTGACCCCACGCGCGGGAAAAACCGAGAGCCTCTAACGCTGCGTGTGGGACATTGTACTCTCGTCCCAAACACTGACCCCGCGCGCGGGAAGAACCGAGATCCCCTAACGCTGCGTGTGGGTAATTGTACTCACGTCCCAAACACTGAACCCGCACGCAGGAAGAACCGAGATCCCCTAACGCTGCGTGTCGGACATTGTACTCACGTCCCAAACACTGACCCCGCACGCGGGAAGAACCGAGATCCCCTAACGCTGCGTGTGGGACATTGTACTCACGTCCAAAACACTGACCCCGGCGCGCGGGAAGAACCGAGAGCCTCTAACGCTGCGTGTGGGACATTGTACTCACGTCCCAAACACTGACCCCGGCGCGCGGGAAGAACCGAGTTCCTCTAACGCTGCGTGTGGGACATTGTACTCACGTCCCAAACACTGACTCCGCGCGGAAAGAACCGAGATCCCCTAACGCTGCGTGTGCGACATTATACTCACGTTACCAAACACTGACCCCGCACGCGGGAAGAACCGAGATCCCCTAACGCTGTGTGTGGGACATTGTACTCTCGTCCCAAACACTGACCCCACGCGCGGGAAGAACCGAGATCCCCTAACGCTGCGTGTGCGACATTATACTCACGTCCCAAACACTGACCCCGCACGCGGGAAGAACCGAGATCCCCTAACGCTGTGTGTGGGACATTGTACTCACGTCCCAAACACTGACCCCGCGCGCGGGAAGAACCGAGATCCCCTAACGCTGCGGGTGGGACATTGTACTCACGTCCCAAACACTGACCCCGCGCGGGAAGAACCGAGATCCCCTAACGCTGCGTGTGGGACATTGTACTCTCGTCCCAAACACTGACCCCGCGCGCGGGAAGAACCGAGAGCCTCTAACGCTGCGTGTGGGACATTGTACTCACGTCCCAAACACTGACCCCGCACGCGGGAAGAACCGAGATCCCCTAACGCGGCGTGTGGGACATTGTACTCACGTCCCAAACACTGACCCCGCACGCGGGAAGAACCGAGATCCCCTAACGCTGCGTGTGGGACATTGTACTCTCGTCCCAAACACTGACCCCGAGCGCGGGAAGAACCGAGATCCCCTAACGCTGCGTGTGGGACATTGTACTCACGTCCAAAACACTGACCCCGGCGCGCGGGAAGAACCGAGTTCCTCTAACGCTGCGTGTGGGACATTGTACTCACGTCCCAAACACTGACTCCGCGCGGGAAGAACCGAGATCCCCTAACGCTGCGTGTGCGACATTATACTCACGTCCCAAACACTGACCCCGCACGCGGGAAGAACCGAGATCCCCTAACGCTGTGTGTGGGACATTGTACTCTCGTCCCAAACACTGACCCCACGCGCGGGAAGAACCGAGATCCCCTAACGCTGTGTGTGGGACATTGTACTCACGTCCCAAACACTGACCCCGCGCGCGGGAAGAACCGAGATCCCCTAACGCTGCGGGTGGGACATTGTACTCACGTCCCAAACACTGACCCCGCGCGGGAAGAACCGAGATACCCTAACGCTGCGTGTGGGACATTGTACTCTCTTCCCAAACACTGACCCCGCGCACGGGAAGAACCGAGAGCCTCTAACGCTGCGTGTGGGACATTGTACTCACGTCCCAAACACTGACCCCGCACGCGGGAAGAACCGAGATCCCCTAACGCTGCGTGTGGGACATTGTACTCACGTCCCAAACACTGACCCCGCACGCGGGAAGAACCGAGATCCCCTAACGCTGCGTGTGGGACATTGTACTCTCGTCCCAAACACTGACCCCGCGCGGGAAGAACCGAGATCCCCTAACGCTGCGTGTGGGACATTGTACTCACGTCCCAAATACTGACCCCGTACGCGGGAAGAACCGAGAGCCTGTAACGCTGCGTGTGGGACATTGTACTCTCGTCCCAAACACTGACCCCGCGCGCGGGAAGAACCGAGATCCCCTAACGCTGCGTGTGGGACATTGTACTCTCGTCCCAAACACTGACCCCACGCGCGGGAAGAACCGAGATCCTCTAATGCTGCGTGTGGGACATTGTACTCTCGTCCCAAACACTGACCCCGCGCGCGGGAAGAACCGAGAGCCTCTAAAGCTGCGTGTGGGACATTGTACTCACGTCCCAAACACTGACCCCGCGAGCGGGAAGAACCGAGATCCCCTAACGCTGCGTGTGGGACATTGTACTCTCATCCCAAACACTGACCCCTCGCGCGGGAAGAACCGAGAGCCTCTAACGCTGCGTGTGGGACATTGTACTCTCATCCCAAACACTGACCCCGTGCACGGGAAGAACCGAGAGCCTCTAATGCTGCGTTTGGGACATTGTACTCACGTCCCAAACACTGACCCCGCGCGCGGGAAGAACCGAGAGCCTCTAACGCTGCGTGTGGGACATTGTACTCACGTCCCAAACACTGACCCCGTGCACGGGAAGAACCCGAGATCCCTTAACGCTGCGTGTGGGACATTGTACTCTCGTCCCAAACACTGACCCCGCGAGCGGGAAGAACCGAGATCCCCTAACGCTGCATGTGGGACATTGTACTCTCGTCCCAAACACTGACCCCGCGCGCGGGAAGAACCGAGAGCCTCTAATGCTGCGTGTGGAACATTGTACTCTCGTCCCAAACACTGACCTGCGCGGGAAGAATCGAGAGCCTCTAACGCTGCGTGTGGGACATTGTACTCACGTCCCAAACACTGACCCCGCACGCGGGAAGAACCGAGTTCCCCTAACGCTGCGTGTGGGACATTGTACTCACGTCCCAAACACTGACCCCGCACGCGGGAAGAACCGAGAGCCTCTAAAGCTGCGTGTGGGACATTGTACTCTCGTCCCAAACACTGACCCCGCGCGCGGGAAAAACCGAGAGCCTCTAACGCTGCGTGTGGGACATTGTACTCTCGTCCCAAACACTGACCCCGCGCGCGGGAAGAACCGAGATCCCCTAACGCTGCGTGTGGGTAATTGTACTCACGTCCCAAACACTGAACCCGCACGCAGGAAGAACCGAGATCCCCTAACGCTGCGTGTCGGACATTGTACTCACGTCCCAAACACTGACCCCGCGAGCGGGAAGAACCGAGATCCCCTAACGCTGCATGTGGGACATTGTACTCACGTCCCAAACATTGACCCCGCACGCGGGAAGAACCGAGATCCCCTAACGCTGCATGTGGGACATTGTACTCTCGTCCCAAACACTGACCCCGCACGCGGGAAGAACCGAGATCCTCTAACGCTGCGTGTGGGACATTGTACTCTCGTCCCAAACACTGACCCCGCACGCGGGAAGAACCGAGATCCCCTAACGCTGCGTGTGGAACATTGTACTCACATCCCAAACACTGACCCCGCGCGCGGGAAGAACCGAGATCCCCTAACGCTGCATGTGGGACATTGTACTCACGTCCTAAACACTGACCCCGCACGCGGGAAGAACCGAGATCCCCTAACGCTGCGTGTGGAACATTGTACTCACATCCCAAACACTGACCCCGCGTGCGGGAAGAACCGAGTTCCCCTAACGCTGCGTGTGGGACATTGTACTCTCGTCCCAAACACTGACCCCGCACGCGGGAAGAACCGAGATACCCTAACGCTGCGTGTGGAACATTGTACTCACGTCCCAAACACTGACCCCGCACGCGGGAAGAACCGAGATCCCCTAACGCTGCGTGTGGGACATTGTACTCACGTCCCAAACACTGACCCCGCACGCAGGAAGAACCGAGAACCCCTAACGCTGCGTGTGGGACATTGTACTCACATCCCAAACACTGACCCCGCACGCGGGAAGAACCGAGATCCTCTAACGCTGCGTGTGGGACATTGCACTCACATCGCACACACTGACCCCGCGCGCGGGAAGAACCGAGATCCCCTAACGCTGCATGTGGGACATTGTACTCACGTCCCAAACACTGACCCCGCACGCGGAAAGAACCGAGATCCCCTAACGCTGCGTGTGGGACATTGTACTCTCGTCCCAAACACTGACACCGCATGCAGGAAGAACCGAGATCCCCTAACGCTGCGTGTGGGACATTGTACTCACATCCCAAACACTGACCCCGCGCGCGGGAAGAACCGAGATCCCCTAACGCTGCGTGTGGGACATTGTACTCTCGTCCCAAACACTGACCCCGCGAGCGGGAAGAACCGAGATCCCCTAACGCTGCGTGTGGGACATTGTACTCTCGTCCCAAACACTGACCCCGCGCGCGGGAAGAACCAAGATCCCCTAACGCTGCGTGTGGGACATTGTACTCTCGTCCCAAACACTGACCCGCACGCGTGAAGAACCGAGATCCCCTAACGCTGCGTGTGGGACATTGTACTCTCGTCCCAAACACTGACCCCGCGCGGGAAGAACCGAGATCCCCTAACGCTGCGTGTGGGACATTATACTCACGTCCCAAACACTGACCCCGCGTGCGGGAAGAACCGAGATCCCCTAACGCTGCGTGTGGGACATTGTACTCACGTCCCAAACACTGACCCCGCACGCGGGAAGAACCGAGATCCCCTAACGCTGCGTGTGGGACATTGTACTCACGTCCCAAACACTGACCCCGCACGCAGGAAGAACCGAGAACCCCTAACGCTGCGTGTGGGACATTGTACTCACATCCCAAACACTGACCCCGCACGCGGGAAGAACCGAGATCCTCTAACGCTGCGTGTGGGACATTGCACTCACATCGCACACACTGACCCCGCGCGCGGGAAGAACCGAGATCCCCTAACGCTGCATGTGGGACATTGTACTCACGTCCCAAACACTGACCCCGCACGCGGAAAGAACCGAGATCCCCTAACGCTGCGTGTGGGACATTGTACTCTCATCCCAAACACTGACACCGCATGCAGGAAGAACCGAGATCCCCTAACGCTGCGTGTGGGACATTGTACTCACATCCCAAACACTGACCCCGCGCGCGGGAAGAACCGAGATCCCCTAACGCTGCGTGTGGGACATTGTACTCTCGTCCCAAACACTGACCCCGCGAGCGGGAAGAACCGAGATCCCCTAACGCTGCGTGTGGGACATTGTACTCTCGTCCCAAACACTGACCCCGCGCGCGGGAAGAACCAAGATCCCCTAACGCTGCGTGTGGGACATTGTACTCTCGTCCCAAACACTGACCCGCACGCGGGAAGAACCGAGATCCCCTAACGCTGCGTGTGGGACATTGTACTCTCGTCCCAAACACTGACCCCGCGCGGGAAGAACCGAGATCCCCTAACGCTGCGTGTGGGACATTATACTCACGTCCCAAACACTGACCCCGCGTGCGGGAAGAACCGAGATCCCCTAACGCTGCGTGTGGGACATTGTACTCACGTCCCAAACACTGACCCCGCGCGCGGGAAGAACCGAGATCCCCTAACGCTGCGTGTGGGACATTGTACTCACGTCCCAAACACTGACCCCGCACGCGGGAAGAACCGAGATCCCCTAACGCTGCGTGTGGGACATTGTACTCACGTCCCAAATACTGACCCCGCGCGCGGGAAGAACCGAGATCCTCTAACGCTGCGTGTGGGACATTGTAGTCACGTCCCAAACACTGACCCCGCACGCAGGAAGAACCGAGATCCTCTAACGCTGCGTGTGGGACATTGTACTCTCGTCCCAAACACTGACCCCACACGCGGGAAGAACCGAGATCCCCTAACGCTGCGTGTGGGACATTGTACTCTCGTCCCAAACACTGACCCCGCACGCAGAAAGAACCGGGAGCCTCTAACGCTGCGTGTGGGATATTGTACTCTCGTCCCAAACACTGACACCGCACGCAGGAAGAACCGAGATCCCCTAACGCTGCGTGTGGGACATTGTACTCACATCCCAAACACTGACCCCACGCGCGGGAAGAACCGAGATCCCCTAACGCTGCGTGTGGGACATTGTACTCTCGTCCCAAACACTGACCCCGCGAGCGGGAAGAACCGAGATCCCCTAACGCTGCGTGTGGGACATTGTACTCTCGTCCCAAACACTGACCCCGCGCGGGAAGAACCGAGATCCCCTAACGCTGCGTGTGGGACATTATACTCACGTCCCAAACACTGACCCCGCGTGCGGGAAGAACCGAGATCCCCTAACGCTGCGTGTGGGACATTGTACTCACGTCCCAAACACTGACCCCGCGCGCGGGAAGAACCGAGATCCCCTAACGCTGCGTGTGGGACATTGTACTCACGTCCCAAACACTGACCCCGCACGCGGGAAGAACCGAGAGCCTCTAACGCTGCGTGTGGGACATTGTACTCTCGTCCCAAACACTGACCCCGCGCGGGAAGAACCGAGTTCCCCTAACGCTGCGTGTGGGACATTGTACTCACGTCCCAAATACTGACCCCGTACGCGGGAAGAACCGAGAGCCTCTAACACTGCGTGTGGGACATTGTACTCACGTCCCAAACACTGACCCCGCACGCGGGAAGAACCGAGAGCCTCTAACGCTGCGTGTGGGACATTGTACTCTCGTCCCAAACACTGACCCCGCGCGCGGGAAGAACCGAGAGCCTCTAACGCTGCTTGTGGGACATTGTACTCACGTCCCAAACACTGACTCCGCGAGCGGGAAGAACCGAGATCCTCTAATGCTGCGTGTGGGACATTGTACTCACGTCCCAAACACTTACCCCGCACGCGGGAAGAACCGAGAGCCTCTAACGCTGCGTGTGGGACATTGTACTCACGTCCCAAACACTGACCCCGCACGCGGGAAGAACCGAGAGCCTCTAAAGCTGCGTGTGGGACATTGTACTCTCGTCCCAAACACTGACCCCGCGCGCGGGAAGAACCGAGATCCCTTAACGCTGCGTGTGGGACATTGTACTCTCGTCCCAAACACTGACCCCGCGCGGGAAGAACCGAGATCCCCTAACGCTGCGTGTGGGACATTATACTCACGTCCCAAACACTGACCCCACGCGCGGGAAGAACCGAGATCCCCTAACGCTGCGTGTAGGACATTGTACTCACGTCCCAAACACTGACCCCGCACGCGGGAAGAACCGAGAGCCTCTAACGCTGCGTGTGGGCCATTGTACTCACGTCCCAAACACTGACCCCGCACGCGGGAAGAACCGAGATCCTCTAACGCTGCGTGTGGGACATTGTACTCACGTCCCAAACACTGACCCCGCGCGCGGGAAGAACCGAGATCCCCTAACGCTGCGTGTGGGACATTGTACTCACATCCCAAACTCTGACCCCGCGCGCGGGAAGAACCGAGATCCCCTAACGCTGCGTGTGGGACATTGTACTCTCGTCCCAAACACTGACCCAGCGCGGGAAGAACCGAGATCCCCTAACGCTGCGTGTGGGACATTGTACTCACGTCCCAAACACTGACCCCGCACGCGGGAAGAACCGAGATCCCCTAACGCTGCGTGTGGGACATTGTACTCACGTCCCAAATACTGACCCCGCGCGGGAAGAACCGAGATCCTCTAACGCTGCGTGTGGGACATTGTAGTCACGTCCCAAACACTGACCCCGCACGCAGGAAGAACCGAGATCCTCTAACGCTGCATGTGGGACATTGTACTCACGTCCCAAACACTGACCCCGCACGCTGGAAGAACCGAGATCCCCTAACGCTGCGTGTGGGACATTGTACTCACGTCCCAAATTCTGACCCCGCACGCAGGAAGAACCGAGATCCTCTAACGCTGCGTGTGGGACATTGTACTCTCGTCCCAAATACTGACCCCGCACACGGGAAGAACCGAGATCCCCTAACGCTGCGTGTGGGACATTGTACTCTCGTCCCAAACACTGACCCCGCACGCAGAAAGAACCGGGAGCCTCTAACGCTGCGTGTGGGACATTGTACTCTCGTCCCAAACACTGACCCCGCACGCAGGAAGAACCGAGATCCCCTAACGCTGCGTGTGGGACATTGTACTCACATCCCAAACACTGACCCCGCGCGCGGGATGAACCGAGATCCCCTAACGCTGCATGTGGGACATTGTACTCACGTCCCAAACACTGACCCCGCGCGCGGGAAGAACCGAGATCCCCTAACGCTGCATGTGGGACATTGTACTCACGTCCCAAACACTGACCCCGCACGCGGGAAGAACCGAGATCCCCTAACGCTGCATGTGGGACATTGTACTCACGTCCCAAACACTGACCCCGCACGCGGGAAGAACCGAGAGCCTCTAACGCTGCGTGTGGGACATTGTACTCTCGTCCCAAACACTGACCCCGCGCGCGGGAAGAAACAAGATCCCCTAACGCTGCGTGTGGGTCATTGTACTCTCGTCCCAAACACTGACCCGCACGCGGGAAGAACCGAGATCCCCTAACGCTGCGTGTGGGACATTGTACTCTCGTCCCAAACACTGACCCCGCGCGGGAAGAACCGAGATCCCCTAACGCTGCGTGTGGGACATTATACTCACGTCCCAAACACTGACCCCGCGTGCGGGAAGAACCGAGATCCCCTAACGCTGCGTGTGGGACATTGTACTCACGTCCCAAACACTGACCCCGCGCGCGGGAAGAACCGAGATCCCCTAACGCTGCGTGTGGGACATTGTACTCACGTCCCAAACACTGACCCCGAACGCGGGAAGAACCGAGAGCCTCTAACGCTGCGTGTGGGACATTGTACTCTCGTCCCAAACACTGACCCCGCGCGGGAAGAACCGAGTTCCCCTAACGCTGCGTGTGGGACATTGTACTCACGTCCCAAATACTGACCCCGTACGCGGGAAGAACCGAGAGCCTCTAACACTGCGTGTGGGACATTGTACTCACGTCCCAAACACTGACCCCGCACGCGGGAAGAACCGAGAGCCTCTAACGCTGCGTGTGGGACATTGTACTCTCGTCCCAAACACTGACCCCGCGCGCGGGAAGAACCGAGAGCCTCTAACGCTGCTTGTGGGACATTGTACTCACGTCCCAAACACTGACTCCGCGAGCGGGAAGAACCGAGATCCTCTAATGCTGCGTGTGGGACATTGTACTCACGTCCCAAACACTTACCCCGCACGCGGGAAGAACCGAGAGCCTCTAACGCTGCGTGTGGGACATTGTACTCACGTCCCAAACACTGACCCCGCACGCGGGAAGAACCGAGAGCCTCTAAAGCTGCGTGTGGGACATTGTACTCTCGTCCCAAACACTGACCCCGCGCGGGAAGAACCGAGATCCCCTAACGCTGCGTGTGGGACATTATACTCACGTCCCAAACACTGACCCCACGCGCGGGAAGAACCGAGATCCCCTAACGCTGCGTGTGGGACATTGTACTCACGTCCCAAACACTGACCCCGCACGCGGGAAGAACCGAGAGCCTCTAACGCTGCGTGTGGGCCATTGTACTCACGTCCCAAACACTGACCCCGCACGCGGGAAGAACCGAGATCCTCTAACGCTGCGTGTGGGACATTGTACTCACGTCCCAAACACTGACCCCGCGCGCGGGAAGAACCGAGATCCCCTAACGCTGCGTGTGGGACATTGTACTCACATCCCAAACTCTGACCCCGCGCGCGGGAAGAACCGAGATCCCCTAACGCTGCGTGTGGGACATTGTACTCTCGTCCCAAACACTGACCCAGCGCGGGAAGAACCGAGATCCCCTAACGCTGCGTGTGGGACATTGTACTCACGTCCCAAACACTGACCCCGCACGCGGGAAGAACCGAGATCCCCTAACGCTGCGTGTGGGACATTGTACACACGTCCCAAATACTGACCCCGCGCGGGAAGAACCGAGATCCCCTAACGCTGCGTGTGGGACATTGTACTCACGTCCCAAACACTGACCCCGCACGCGGGAAGAACCGAGATCCCCTAACGCTGCGTGTGGGACATTGTAGTCACGTCCCAAACACTGACCCCGCACGCAGGAAGAACCGAGATCCTCTAACGCTGCATGTGGGACATTGTACTCACGTCCCAAACACTCACCCCGCACGCTGGAAGAACCGAGATCCCCTAACGCTGCGTGTGGGACATTGTACTCACGTCCCAAATTCTGACCCCGCACGCAGGAAGAACCGAGATCCTCTAACGCTGCGTGTGGGACATTGTACTCTCGTCCCAAATACTGACCCCGCACACGGGAAGAACCGAGATCCCCTAACGCTGCGTGTGGGACATTGTACTCTCGTCCCAAACACTGACCCCGCACGAAGGAAGAACCGAGATCCCCTAACGCTGCGTGTGGGACATTGTACTCACGTCCCAAACACTGACCCCGCACGCGGGAAGAACCGAGAGCCTCTAACGCTGCGTGTGGGACATTGTACTCACGTCCCAAATACTGACCCCGCGCGCGGGAAGAACCGAGATCCTCTAACGCTGCGTGTGGGACATTGTAGTCACGTCCCAAACACTGACCCCGCACGCAGGAAGAACCGAGATCCTCTAACGCTGCGTGTGGGACATTGTACTCACGTCCCAAACACTGACCCCGCACGCGGGAAGAACCGAGATCCCCTAACGCTGCATGTGGGACATTGTACTCACGTCCCAAACACTGACCCCGCACGCGGGAAGAACCGAGAGCCTCTAACGCTGCGTGTGGGACATTGTACTCACGTCCCAAATACTGACCCCGCGCGCGGGAAGAACCGAGATCCTCTAACGCTGCGTGTGGGACATTGTAGTCACGTCCCAAACACTGACCCCGCACGCAGGAAGAACCGAGATCCTCTAACGCTGCGTGTGGGACATTGTACTCACGTCCCAAACACTGACCCCGCACGCGGGAAGAACCGAGAGCCTCTAACGCTGCGTGTGAGACATTGTACTCACGTCCCAAACACTGACCCCGCACGCGGGAAGAACCGAGAGCCTCTAACGCTGCGTGTGGGACATTGTACTCTCGTCCCAAACACTGACCCCGCGCGGGAAGAACCGAGTTCCCCTAACGCTGCGTGTGGGACATTGTACTCACGTCCCAAATACTGACCCCGTACGCGGGAAGAACCGAGAGCCTCTAACACTGCGTGTGGGACATTGTACTCACGTCCCAAACACTGACCCCGCACGCGGGAAGAACCGAGAGCCTCTAACGCTGCGTGTGGGACATTGTACTCTCGTCCCAAACACTGACCCCGCGCGCGGGAAGAACCGAGAGCCTCTAACGCTGCTTGTGGGACATTGTACTCACGTCCCAAACACTGACTCCGCGAGCGGGAAGAACCGAGATCCTCTAATGCTGCGTGTGGGACATTGTACTCACGTCCCAAACACTTACCCCGCACGCGGGAAGAACCGAGAGCCTCTAACGCTGCGTGTGGGACATTGTACTCACGTCCCAAACACTGACCCCGCACGCGGGAAGAACCGAGAGCCTCTAAAGCTGCGTGTGGGACATTGTACTCTCGTCCCAAACACTGACCCCGCGCGCGGGAAGAACCGAGATCCCTTAACGCTGCGTGTGGGACATTGTACTCTCGTCCCAAACACTGACCCCGCGCGGGAAGAACCGAGATCCCCTAACGCTGCGTGTGGGACATTATACTCACGTCCCAAACACTGACCCCACGCGCGGGAAGAACCGAGATCCCCTAACGCTGCGTGTGGGACATTGTACTCACGTCCCAAACACTGACCCCGCACGCGGGAAGAACCGAGAGCCTCTAACGCTGCGTGTGGGCCATTGTACTCACGTCCCAAACACTGACCCCGCACGCGGGAAGAACCGAGATCCTCTAACGCTGCGTGTGGGACATTGTACTCACGTCCCAAACACTGACCCCGCGCGCGGGAAGAACCGAGATCCCCTAACGCTGCGTGTGGGACATTGTACTCACATCCCAAACTCTGACCCCGCGCGCGGGAAGAACCGAGATCCCCTAACGCTGCGTGTGGGACATTGTACTCTCGTCCCAAACACTGACCCAGCGCGGGAAGAACCGAGATCCCCTAACGCTGCGTGTGGGACATTGTACTCACGTCCCAAACACTGACCCCGCACGCGGGAAGAACCGAGATCCCCTAACGCTGCGTGTGGGACATTGTACTCACGTCCCAAATACTGACCCCGCGCGGGAAGAACCGAGATCCTCTAACGCTGCGTGTGGGACATTGTAGTCACGTCCCAAACACTGACCCCGCACGCAGGAAGAACCGAGATCCTCTAACGCTGCATGTGGGACATTGTACTCACGTCCCAAACACTGACCCCGCACGCTGGAAGAACCGAGATCCCCTAACGCTGCGTGTGGGACATTGTACTCACGTCCCAAATTCTGACCCCGCACGCAGGAAGAACCGAGATCCTCTAACGCTGCGTGTGGGACATTGTACTCTCGTCCCAAATACTGACCCCGCACACGGGAAGAACCGAGATCCCCTAACGCTGCGTGTGGGACATTGTACTCTCGTCCCAAACACTGACCCCGCACGCAGAAAGAACCGGGAGCCTCTAACGCTGCGTGTGGGACATTGTACTCTCGTCCCAAACACTGACCCCGCACGCAGGAAGAACCGAGATCCCCTAACGCTGCGTGTGGGACATTGTACTCACATCCCAAACACTGACCCCGCGCGCGGGAAGAACCGAGATCCCCTAACGCTGCATGTGGGACATTGTACTCACGTCCCAAACACTGACCCCGCGCGCGGGAAGAACCGAGATCCCCTAACGCTGCATGTGGGACATTGTACTCACGTCCCAAACACTGACCCCGCACGCGGGAAGAACCGAGATCCCCTAACGCTGCATGTGGGACATTGTACTCACGTCCCAAACACTGACCCCGCACGCGGGAAGAACCGAGAGCCTCTAACGCTGCGTGTGGGACATTGTACTCACGTCCCAAATACTGACCCCGCGCGCGGGAAGAACCGAGATCCTCTAACGCTGCGTGTGGGACATTGTAGTCACGTCCCAAACACTGACCCCGCACGCAGGAAGAACCGAGATCCTCTAACGCTGCGTGTGGGACATTGTACTCACGTCCCAAACACTGACCCCGCACGCGGGAAGAACCGAGAGCCTCTAACGCTGCGTGTGGGACATTGTACTCACGTCCCAAACACTGACCCCGCACGCGGGAAGAACCGAGATCCTCTAACGCTGTGTGTGGGACATTGTACTCACGTCCCAAATTCTGACCCCGCACGCAGGAAGAACCGAGATCCTCTAACGCTGCGTGTGGGACATTGTACTCTCGTCCCAAATACTGACCCCGCACACGGTAAGAACCGAGATCCCCTAACGCTGCGTGTGGGACATTGTACTCTCGTCCCAAACACTGACCCCGCACGCAGAAAGAACCGGGAGCCTCTAACGCTGCGTGTGGGACATTGTACTCACATCCCAAACACTGACCCCGCGCGCAGGAAGAACCGAGATCCCTTAACGCTGCGTGTGGGACATTGTACTCTCGTGCCAAACACTGACCCCGCGAGCGGGAAGAACCGAGATCCCCTAACGCTGCGTGTGGGACATTGTACTCTCGTCCCAAACACTGACCCCGCGCGCGGGAAGAACCGAGATCCCCTAACGCTACGTGTGGGACATTGTACTCTCGTCCCAAACACTGACCCGCACGCGGGAAGAACCGAGATCCCCTAACGCTGCGTGTGGGACATTGTACTCACGTCCCAAATTCTGACCCCACACGCAGGAAGAACCGAGATCCTCTAACGCTGCGTGTGGGACATTGTACTCTCGTCCCAAATACTGACCCCGCACACGGGAAGAACCGAGATCCCCTAACGCTGCGTGTGGGACATTGTACTCTCGTCCCAAACACTGACCCCGCACGCAGAAAGAACCGGGAGCCTCTAACGCTGCGTGTGGGACATTGTACTCACATCCCAAACACTGACCCCGCGCGCAGGAAGAACCGAGATCCCCTAACGCTGCGTGTGGGACATTGTACTCTCGTCCCAAACACTGACCCCGCGAGCGGGAAGAACCGAGATCCCCTAACGCTGCGTGTGGGACATTGTACTCTCGTCCCAAACACTGACCCCGCGCGCGGGAAGAACCGAGATCCCCTAACGCTACGTGTGGGACATTGTACTCTCGTCCCAAACACTGACCCGCACGCGGGAAGAACCGAGATCCCCTAACGCTGCGTGTGGGACATTGTACTTTCGTCCCAAACACTGACCCCGCGCGGGAAGAACCGAGATCCCCTAACGCTGCGTGTGGGACATTATACTCACGTCCCAAACACTGACCCCGCGCGCGGGAAGAACCGAGATCCCCTAACGCTGCGTGTGGGACATTGTACTCACGTCCCAAACACTGACCCCGTGCGCGGGAAGAACCGAGATCCCCTAACGCTGCATGTGGGACATTGTACTCACGTCCCAAACACTGACCCCGCGCGCGGGAAGAACCGAGATCCCCTAACGCTGCGTGTGGGACATTGTACTCACGTCCCAAACACTGACCCCGTGCGCGGGAAGAACCGAGATCCCCTAACGCTGCGTGTGGGACATTGTACTCACGTCCCAAACACTGACCCCGCACGCGGGAAGAACCGAGAGCCTCTAACGCTGCGTGTGGGACATTGTACTCTCGTCCCAAACACTGACCCCGCGCGGGAAGAACCGAGTTCCCCTAACGCTGCGTGTGGGACATTGTACTCACGTCCCAAATACTGACCCCGTACGCGGGAAGAACCGAGAGCCTCTAACACTGCGTGTGGGACATTGTACTCACGTCCCAAACACTGACCCCGCACGCGGGAAGAACCGAGAGCCTCTAACGCTGCGTGTGGGACATTGTACTCTCGTCCCAAACACTGACCCCGCGCGCGGGAAGAACCGAGAGCCTCTAACGCTGCTTGTGGGACATTGTACTCACGTCCCAAACACTGACTCCGCGCGCGGGAAGAACCGAGATCCTCTAATGCTGCGTGTGGGACATTGTACTCTCGTCCCAAACACTGACCCCACACGCGGGAAGAACCGAGATCCCCTAACGCTGCATGTGGGACATTGTACTCACGTCCCAAACACTGACCCCGCGCGCGGGAAGAACCGAGATCCCCTAACGCTGCATGTGGGACATTGTACTCACGTCCCAAACACTGACCCCGCACGCGGGAAGAACCGAGATCCCCTAACGCTGCATGTGGGACATTGTACTCACGTCCCAAACACTGACCCCGCACGCGGGAAGAACCGAGAGCCTCTAACGCTACGTGTGGGACATTGTACTCACGTCCCAAATACTGACCCCGCGCGCGGGAAGAACCGAGATCCCCTAACGCTGCGTGTGGGACATTATACTCACGTCCCAAACACTGACCCCACACGCGGGAAGAACCGAGATCCCCTAACGCTGCATGTGGGACATTGTACTCACGTCCCAAACACTGACCCCGCGCGCGGGAAGAACCGAGATCCCCTAACGCTGCATGTTGGACATTGTACTCACGTCCCAAACACTGACCCCGCACGCGGGAAGAACCGAGATCCCCTAACGCTGCATGTGGGACATTGTACTCACGTCCCAAACACTGACCCCGCACGCGGGAAGAACCGAGAGCCTCTAACGCTACGTGTGGGACATTGTACTCACGTCCCAAATACTGACCCCGCGCGCGGGAAGAACCGAGATCCTCTAACGCTGCGTGTGGGACATTGTAGTCACGTCCCAAACACTGACCCCGCACGCAGGAAGAACCGAGATCCTCTAACGCTGCGTGTGGGACATTGTACTCACGTCCCAAACACTGACCCCGCACGCGGGAAGAACCGAGAGCCTCTAACGCTGCGTGTGGGACATTGTACTCACGTCCCAAACACTGACCCCGCACGCGGGAAGCACCGAGATCCTCTAACGCTGCGTGTGGGACATTGTACTCACGTCCCAAATTCTGACCCCGCACGCAGGAAGAACCGAGATCCTCTAACGCTGCGTGTGGGACATTGTACTCTCGTCCCAAATACTGACCCCGCACACGGGAAGAACCGAGATCCCCTAACGCTGCGTGTGGGACATTGTACTCTCGTCCCAAACACTGACCCCGCACGCAGAAAGAACCGGGAGCCTCTAACGCTGCGTGTGGGACATTGTACTCACATCCCAAACACTGACCCCGCGCGCAGGAAGAACCGAGATCCCCTAACGCTGCGTGTGGGACATTGTACTCTTGTCCCAAACACTGACCCCGCGAGCGGGAAGAACCGAGATCCCCTAACGCTGCGTGTGGGACATTGTACTCTCGTCCCAAACACTGACCCCGCGCGCGGGAAGAACCGAGATCCCCTAACGCTACGTGTGGGACATTGTACTCTCGTCCCAAACACTGACCCGCACGCGGGAAGAACCGAGATCCCCTAACGCTGCGTGTGGGACATTGTACTCTCGTCCCAAACACTGACCCCGCACGGGAAGAACCGAGATCCCCTAACGCTGCGTGTGGGACATTATACTCACGTCCCAAACACTGACCCCGCGCGCGGGAAGAACCGAGATCCCCTAACGCTGCGTGTGGGACATTGTACTCACGTCCCAAACACTGACCCCGCACGCGGGAAGAACCGAGAGCCTCTAACGCTGCGTGTGGGACATTGTACTCTCGTCCAAAACACTGACCCCGCGCGGGAAGAACCGAGTTCCCCTAACGCTGCGTGTGGGACATTGTACTCACGTCCCAAATACTGACCCCGTACGCGGGAAGAACCGAGAGCCTCTAACACTGCGTGTGGGACATTGTACTCACGTCCCAAACACTGACCCCGCACGCGGGAAGAACCGAGAGCCTCTAACGCTGCGTGTGGGACATTGTACTCTCGTCCCAAACACTGACCCCGCGCGCGGGAAGAACCGAGAGCCTCTAACGCTGCTTGTGGGACATTGTACTCACGTCCCAAACACTGACTCCGCGCGCGGGAAGAACCGAGATCCTCTAATGCTGCGTGTGGGACATTGTACTCACGTCCCAAACACTTACCCCGCACGCGGGAAGAACCGAGAGCCTCTAACGCTGCGTGTGGGACATTGTACTGTCGTCCCAAACACTGACCCCGCGCGCGGGAAGAACCGAGATCCTCTAATGCTGCGTGTGGGACATTGTACTCACGTCCCAAACACTGACCCCGCACGCGGGAAGAACCGAGAGCCTCTAAAGCTGCGTGTGGGACATTGTACTCTCGTCCCAAACACTGACCCCGCGCGGGAAGAACCGAGATCCCCTAACGCTGCGTGTGGGACATTATACTCACGTCCCAAACACTGACCCCACGCGCGGGAAGAACCGAGATCCCCTAACGCTGCGTGTGGGACATTGTACTCACGTCCCAAACACTGACCCCGCACGCGGGAAGAACCGAGAGCCTCTAACGCTGCGTGTGGGACATTGTACTCACGTCCCAAACACTGACCCCGCGCGCGGGAAGAACCGAAATCCTCTAACGCTGCGTGTGGGACATTGTACTCACGTCCCAAACACTGACCCCGCGCGCGGGAAGAACCGAGATCCCCTAACGCTGCGTGTGGGACATTGTACTCACATCCCAAACACTGACCCCGCGCGCGGGAAGAACCGAGATCCCCTAACGCTGCGTGTGGGACATTGTACTCTCGTCCCAAACACTGACCCCGCGCGGGAAGAACCGAGATCCCCTAACGCTGCGTGTGGGACATTGTAGTCACATCCCAAACACTGACCCCGCACGCGGGAAGAACCGAGATCCCCTAACGCTGCATGTGGGACATTGTACTCACGTCCCAAACACTGACCCCGCACGCGGGAAGAACCGAGATCCCCTAACGCTGCGTGTGGGACATTGTACTCACGTCCCAAATACTGACCCCGCGCGCGGGAAGAACCGAGATCCTCTAACGCTGCGTGTGGGACATTGTAGTCATGTCCCAAACACTGACCCCGCACGCAGGAAGAACCGAGATCCCCTAACGCTGCGTGTGGGATATTGTACTCACGTCCCAAACACTGACCCCGCGCGGGAGGGACCGAGATCCCCTAACGCTACGTGTGGGACATTGTACTCTCGTCCCAAACACTGACCCGCACGCGGGAAGAACCGAGATCCCCTAACGCTGCGTGTGGGACATTGTACTCTCGTCCCAAACACTGACCCCGCGCGGGAAGAACCGAGATCCCCAAAAGCTGCGTGTGGGACATTATACTCACGTCCCAAACACTGACCCCGCGCGCGGGAAGAACCGAGATCCCCTAACGCTGCGTGTGGGACATTGTACTCACGTCCCAAACACTGACCCCGTGCGCGGGAAGAACCGAGATCCCCTAACGCTGCGTGTGGGACATTGTACTCACGTCCCAAACACTGACCCCGCACGCGGGAAGAACCGAGAGCCTCTAACGCTGCGTGTGGGACATTGTACTCTCGTCCCAAACACTGACCCCGCGCGGGAAGAACCGAGTTCCCCTAACGCTGCGTGTGGGACATTGTACTCACGTCCCAAATACTGACCCCGTACGCGGGAAGAACCGAGAGCCTCTAACACTGCGTGTGGGACATTGTACTCACATCCCAAACACTGACCCCGCACGCGGGAAGAACCGAGAGCCTCTAACGCTGCGTGTGGGACATTGTACTCTCGTCCCAAACACTGACCCCGCGCGCGGGAAGAACCGAGAGCCTCTAACGCTGCTTGTGGGACATTGTACTCACGTCCCAAACACTGACTCCGCGCGCGGGAAGAACCGAGATCCTCTAATGCTGCGTGTGGGACATTGTACTCACGTCCCAAACACTTACCCCGCACGCGGGAAGAACCGAGAGCCTCTAACGCTGCGTGTGGGACATTGTACTGTCGTCCCAAACACTGACCCCGCGCGCGGGAAGAACCGAGATCCTCTAATGCTGCGTGTGGGACATTGTACTCACGTCCCAAACACTGACCCCGCACGCGGGAAGAACCGAGAGCCTCTAAAGCTGCGTGTGGGACATTGTACTCTCGTCCCAAACACTGACCCCACGCGCGGGAAGAACCGAGATCCCCTAACGCTGCGTGTGGGACATTGTACTCACGTCCCAAACACTGACCCCGCACGCGGGAAGAACCGAGAGCCTCTAACGCTGCGTGTGGGACATTGTACTCACGTCCCAAACACTGACCCCGCGCGCGGGAAGAACCGAGATCCTCTAACGCTGCGTGTGGGACATTGTACTCACGTCCCAAACACTGATCCCGCGCGCGGGAAGAACCGAGATCCCCTAACGCTGCGTGTGGGACATTGTACTCACATCCAAAACACTGACCCCGCGCGCGGGAAGAACCGAGATCCCCTAACGCTGCGTGTGGGACATTGTACTCTCGTCCCAAACACTGACCCCGCGCGGGAAGAACCGAGATCCCCTAACGCTGCGTGTGGGACATTGTACTCACGTCCCAAATACTGACCCCACGCGCGGGAAGAACCGAGATCCTCTAACGCTGCGTGTGGGACATTGTAGTCATGTCCCAAACACTGACCCCGCACGCAGGAAGAACCGAGATCCCCTAACGCTGCGTGTGGGACATTGTACTCACGTCCCAAACACTGACCCCGCGCGGGAGGGACCGAGATCCTCTAACGCTGCGTGTGGGACATTGTACTCTCGTCCCAAACACTGACCCCGCGCGCGGGAAGAACCGAGATCCCCTAACGCTGCGTGTGGGACATTGTACTCACGTCCCAAACACTTACCCCACGCGTGGGAAGAACCGAGATCCGCTAACGCTGCGTGTGGGACATTGTACTCACGTCCCAAACACTGACCCCGCGCGCGTGAAGAACCCGAGAGCCTCTAACGCTGCGTGTGGGACATTGTACTCACATCCCAAACACTGACCCCGCGCGCAGGAAGAACCGAGATCCCCTAACGCTGCGTGTGGGACATTGTACTCTCGTCCCAAACACTGACCCCGCGAGCGGGAAGAACCGAGATCCCCTAACGCTGCGTGTGGGACATTGTACTCTCGTCCCAAACACTGACCCCGCGCGCGGGAAGAACCGAGATCCCCTAACGCTACGTGTGGGACATTGTACTCTCGTCCCAAACACTGACCCGCACGCGGGAAGAACCGAGATCCCCTAACGCTGCGTGTGGGACATTGTACTCTCGTCCCAAACACTGACCCCGCGCGGGAAGAACCGAGATCCCCTAACGCTGCGTGTGGGACATTATACTCACGTCCCAAACACTGACCCCGGGCGCGGGAAGAACCGAGATCCCCTAACGCTGCGTGTGGGACATTGTACTCACGTCCCAAACACTGACCCCGTGCGCGGGAAGAACCGAGATCCCCTAACGCTGCGTGTGGGACATTGTACTCACGTCCCAAACACTGACCCCGCACGCGGGAAGAACCGAGAGCCTCTAACGCTGCGTGTGGGACATTGTACTCTCGTCCCAAACACTGACCCCGCGCGGGAAGAACCGAGTTCCCCTAACGCTGCGTGTGGGACATTGTACTCACGTCCCAAACACTGACCCCGCACGCGGGAAGAACCGAGAGCCTCTAAAGCTGCGTGTGGGACATTGTACTCTCGTCCCAAACACTGACCCCGCGCGGGAAGAACCGAGATCCCCTAACGCTGCGTGTGGGACATTATACTCACGTCCCAAACACTGACCCACGCGCGGGAAGAACCGAGATCCCCTAACGCTGCGTGTGGGACATTGTACTCACGTCCCAAACACTGACCCCGCACGCGGGAAGAACCGAGAGCCTCTAACGCTGCGTGTGGGACATTGTACTCACGTCCCAAACACTGACCCCGCGCGCGGGAAGAACCGAGATCCTCTAACGCTGCGTGTGGGACTTTGTACTCACGTCCCAAACACTGACCCCGCGCGCGGGAAGAACCGAGATCCCCTAACGCTGCGTGTGGGACATTGTACTCACATCCCAAACACTGACCCCGCGCGCGGGAAGAACCGAGATCCCCTAACGCTGCGTGTGGGACATTGTACTCTCGTCCCAAACACTGACCCCGCGCGGGAAGAACCGAGATCTCCTAACGCTGCGTGTGGGACATTGTACTCACGTCCCAAACACTGACCCCGCACGCGGGAAGAACCGAGATCCCCTAACGCTGCATGTGGGACATTGTACTCACGTCCCAAACACTGACCCCGCACGCGGGAAGAACCGAGAGCCTCTAACGCTACGTGTGGGACATTGTACTCACGTCCCAAATACTGACCCCGCGCGCGGGAAGAACCGAGATCCTCTAACGCTGCGTGTGGGACATTGTAGTCACGTCCCAAACACTGACCCCGCACGCAGGAAGAACCGAGATCCTCTAACGCTGCGTGTGGGACATTGTACTCACGTCCCAAACACTGACCCCGCACGCGGGAAGAACCGAGAGCCTCTAACGCTGCGTGTGGGACATTGTACTCACGTCCCAAACACTGACCCCGCACGCGGGAAGCACCGAGATCCTCTAACGCTGCGTGTGGGACATTGTACTCACGTCCCAAATTCTGACCCCGCACGCAGGAAGAACCGAGATCCTCTAACGCTGCGTGTGGGACATTGTACTCTCGTCCCAAATACTGACCCCGCACACGGGAAGAACCGAGATCCCCTAACGCTGCGTGTGGGACATTGTACTCTCGTCCCAAACACTGACCCCGCACGCAGAAAGAACCGGGAGCCTCTAACGCTGCGTGTGGGACATTGTACTCACATCCCAAACACTGACCCCGCGCGCAGGAAGAACCGAGATCCCCTAACGCTGCGTGTGGGACATTGTACTCTTGTCCCAAACACTGACCCCGCGAGCGGGAAGAACCGAGATCCCCTAACGCTGCGTGTGGGACATTGTACTCTCGTCCCAAACACTGACCCCGCGCGCGGGAAGAACCGAGATCCCCTAACGCTACGTGTGGGACATTGTACTCTCGTCCCAAACACTGACCCGCACGCGGGAAGAACCGAGATCCCCTAACGCTGCGTGTGGGACATTGTACTCTCGTCCCAAACACTGACCCCGCACGGGAAGAACCGAGATCCCCTAACGCTGCGTGTGGGACATTATACTCACGTCCCAAACACTGACCCCGCGCGCGGGAAGAACCGAGATCCCCTAACGCTGCGTGTGGGACATTGTACTCACGTCCCAAACACTGACCCCGCACGCGGGAAGAACCGAGAGCCTCTAACGCTGCGTGTGGGACATTGTACTCTCGTCCAAAACACTGACCCCGCGCGGGAAGAACCGAGTTCCCCTAACGCTGCGTGTGGGACATTGTACTCACGTCCCAAATACTGACCCCGTACGCGGGAAGAACCGAGAGCCTCTAACACTGCGTGTGGGACATTGTACTCACGTCCCAAACACTGACCCCGCACGCGGGAAGAACCGAGAGCCTCTAACGCTGCGTGTGGGACATTGTACTCTCGTCCCAAACACTGACCCCGCGCGCGGGAAGAACCGAGAGCCTCTAACGCTGCTTGTGGGACATTGTACTCACGTCCCAAACACTGACTCCGCGCGCGGGAAGAACCGAGATCCTCTAATGCTGCGTGTGGGACATTGTACTCACGTCCCAAACACTTACCCCGCACGCGGGAAGAACCGAGAGCCTCTAAAGCTGCGTGTGGGACATTGTACTCTCGTCCCAAACACTGACCCCGCGCGGGAAGAACCGAGATCCCCTAACGCTGCGTGTGGGACATTATACTCACGTCCCAAACACTGACCCCACGCGCGGGAAGAACCGAGATCCCCTAACGCTGCGTGTGGGACATTGTACTCACGTCCCAAACACTGACCCCGCACGCGGGAAGAACCGAGAGCCTCTAACGCTGCGTGTGGGACATTGTACTCACGTCCCAAACACTGACCCCGCGCGCGGGAAGAACCGAGATCCTCTAACGCTGCGTGTGGGACATTGTACTCACGTCCCAAACACTGACCCCGCGCGCGGGAAGAACCGAGATCCCCTAACGCTGCGTGTGGGACATTGTACTCACATCCCAAACACTGACCCCGCGCGCGGGAAGAACCGAGATCCCCTAACGCTGCGTGTGGGACATTGTACTCTCGTCCCAAACACTGACCCCGCGCGGGAAGAACCGAGATCCCCTAACGCTGCGTGTGGGACATTGTAGTCACATCCCAAACACTGACCCCGCACGCGGGAAGAACCGAGATCCCCTAACGCTGCATGTGGGACATTGTACTCACGTCCCAAACACTGACCCCGCACGCGGGAAGAACCGAGATCCCCTAACGCTGCGTGTGGGACATTGTACTCACGTCCCAAATACTGACCCCGCGCGCGGGAAGAACCGAGATCCTCTAACGCTGCGTGTGGGACATTGTAGTCATGTCCCAAACACTGACCCCGCACGCAGGAAGAACCGAGATCCCCTAACGCTGCGTGTGGGATATTGTACTCACGTCCCAAACACTGACCCCGCGCGGGAGGGACCGAGATCCCCTAACGCTACGTGTGGGACATTGTACTCTCGTCCCAAACACTGACCCGCACGCGGGAAGAACCGAGATCCCCTAACGCTGCGTGTGGGACATTGTACTCTCGTCCCAAACACTGACCCCGCGCGGGAAGAACCGAGATCCCCAAAAGCTGCGTGTGGGACATTATACTCACGTCCCAAACACTGACCCCGCGCGCGGGAAGAACCGAGATCCCCTAACGCTGCGTGTGGGACATTGTACTCACGTCCCAAACACTGACCCCGTGCGCGGGAAGAACCGAGATCCCCTAACGCTGCGTGTGGGACATTGTACTCACGTCCCAAACACTGACCCCGCACGCGGGAAGAACCGAGAGCCTCTAACGCTGCGTGTGGGACATTGTACTCTCGTCCCAAACACTGACCCCGCGCGGGAAGAACCGAGTTCCCCTAACGCTGCGTGTGGGACATTGTACTCACGTCCCAAATACTGACCCCGTACGCGGGAAGAACCGAGAGCCTCTAACACTGCGTGTGGGACATTGTACTCACATCCCAAACACTGACCCCGCACGCGGGAAGAACCGAGAGCCTCTAACGCTGCGTGTGGGACATTGTACTCTCGTCCCAAACACTGACCCCGCGCGCGGGAAGAACCGAGAGCCTCTAACGCTGCTTGTGGGACATTGTACTCACGTCCCAAACACTGACTCCGCGCGCGGGAAGAACCGAGATCCTCTAATGCTGCGTGTGGGACATTGTACTCACGTCCCAAACACTTACCCCGCACGCGGGAAGAACCGAGAGCCTCTAACGCTGCGTGTGGGACATTGTACTGTCGTCCCAAACACTGACCCCGCGCGCGGGAAGAACCGAGATCCTCTAATGCTGCGTGTGGGACATTGTACTCACGTCCCAAACACTGACCCCGCACGCGGGAAGAACCGAGAGCCTCTAAAGCTGCGTGTGGGACATTGTACTCTCGTCCCAAACACTGACCCCACGCGCGGGAAGAACCGAGATCCCCTAACGCTGCGTGTGGGACATTGTACTCACGTCCCAAACACTGACCCCGCACGCGGGAAGAACCGAGAGCCTCTAACGCTGCGTGTGGGACATTGTACTCACGTCCCAAACACTGACCCCGCGCGCGGGAAGAACCGAGATCCTCTAACGCTGCGTGTGGGACATTGTACTCACGTCCCAAACACTGATCCCGCGCGCGGGAAGAACCGAGATCCCCTAACGCTGCGTGTGGGACATTGTACTCACATCCAAAACACTGACCCCGCGCGCGGGAAGAACCGAGATCCCCTAACGCTGCGTGTGGGACATTGTACTCTCGTCCCAAACACTGACCCCGCGCGGGAAGAACCGAGATCCCCTAACGCTGCGTGTGGGACATTGTACTCACGTCCCAAATACTGACCCCACGCGCGGGAAGAACCGAGATCCTCTAACGCTGCGTGTGGGACATTGTAGTCATGTCCCAAACACTGACCCCGCACGCAGGAAGAACCGAGATCCCCTAACGCTGCGTGTGGGACATTGTACTCACGTCCCAAACACTGACCCCGCGCGGGAGGGACCGAGATCCTCTAACGCTGCGTGTGGGACATTGTACTCTCGTCCCAAACACTGACCCCGCGCGCGGGAAGAACCGAGATCCCCTAACGCTGCGTGTGGGACATTGTACTCACGTCCCAAACACTTACCCCACGCGTGGGAAGAACCGAGATCCGCTAACGCTGCGTGTGGGACATTGTACTCACGTCCCAAACACTGACCCCGCGCGCGTGAAGAACCCGAGAGCCTCTAACGCTGCGTGTGGGACATTGTACTCACATCCCAAACACTGACCCCGCGCGCAGGAAGAACCGAGATCCCCTAACGCTGCGTGTGGGACATTGTACTCTCGTCCCAAACACTGACCCCGCGAGCGGGAAGAACCGAGATCCCCTAACGCTGCGTGTGGGACATTGTACTCTCGTCCCAAACACTGACCCCGCGCGCGGGAAGAACCGAGATCCCCTAACGCTACGTGTGGGACATTGTACTCTCGTCCCAAACACTGACCCGCACGCGGGAAGAACCGAGATCCCCTAACGCTGCGTGTGGGACATTGTACTCTCGTCCCAAACACTGACCCCGCGCGGGAAGAACCGAGATCCCCTAACGCTGCGTGTGGGACATTATACTCACGTCCCAAACACTGACCCCGGGCGCGGGAAGAACCGAGATCCCCTAACGCTGCGTGTGGGACATTGTACTCACGTCCCAAACACTGACCCCGTGCGCGGGAAGAACCGAGATCCCCTAACGCTGCGTGTGGGACATTGTACTCACGTCCCAAACACTGACCCCGCACGCGGGAAGAACCGAGAGCCTCTAACGCTGCGTGTGGGACATTGTACTCTCGTCCCAAACACTGACCCCGCGCGGGAAGAACCGAGTTCCCCTAACGCTGCGTGTGGGACATTGTACTCACGTCCCAAACACTGACCCCGCACGCGGGAAGAACCGAGAGCCTCTAAAGCTGCGTGTGGGACATTGTACTCTCGTCCCAAACACTGACCCCGCGCGGGAAGAACCGAGATCCCCTAACGCTGCGTGTGGGACATTATACTCACGTCCCAAACACTGACCCACGCGCGGGAAGAACCGAGATCCCCTAACGCTGCGTGTGGGACATTGTACTCACGTCCCAAACACTGACCCCGCACGCGGGAAGAACCGAGAGCCTCTAACGCTGCGTGTGGGACATTGTACTCACGTCCCAAACACTGACCCCGCGCGCGGGAAGAACCGAGATCCTCTAACGCTGCGTGTGGGACTTTGTACTCACGTCCCAAACACTGACCCCGCGCGCGGGAAGAACCGAGATCCCCTAACGCTGCGTGTGGGACATTGTACTCACATCCCAAACACTGACCCCGCGCGCGGGAAGAACCGAGATCCCCTAACGCTGCGTGTGGGACATTGTACTCTCGTCCCAAACACTGACCCCGCGCGGGAAGAACCGAGATCTCCTAACGCTGCGTGTGGGACATTGTACTCACGTCCCAAATACTGACCCCACGCGCGGGAAGAACCGAGATCCTCTAACGCTGCGTGTGGGACATTGTAGTCATGTCCCAAACACTGACCCCGCACGCAGGAAGAACCGAGATCCCCTAACGCTGCGTGTGGGACATTGTACTCACGTCCCAAACACTGACCCCGCGCGGGAGGGACCGAGATCCTCTAACGCTGCGTGTGGGACATTGTACTCTCGTCCTAAACACTGACCCCGCGCGCGGGAAGAACCGAGATCCCCTAACGCTGCGTGTGGGACATTGTACTCACGTCCCAAACACTTACCCCACGCGTGGGAAGAACCGAGATCCGCTAACGCTGCGTGTGGGACATTGTACTCACGTCCCAAACACTGACCCCGCGCGCGTGAAGAACCCGAGAGCCTCTAACGCTGCGTGTGGGACATTGTACTCACATCCCAAACACTGACCCCGCGCGCAGGAAGAACCGAGATCCCCTAACGCTGCGTGTGGGACATTGTACTCTCGTCCCAAACACTGACCCCGCGAGCGGGAAGAACCGAGATCCCCTAACGCTGCGTGTGGGACATTGTACTCTCGTCCCAAACACTGACCCCGCGCGCGGGAAGAACCGAGATCCCCTAACGCTGCGTGTGGGACATTGTACTCATGTCCCAAACACTGACCCCGCACGCGGGAAGAACCGAGATCCCCTAACGCTGCGTGTGGGACATTGTACTCACGTCCCAAACACTGACCCCGCGCGCGGGAAGAACCGAGATCTCCTAACGCTGCGTGTGGGACATTGTACTCTCTTCCCAAACACTGACCCTGCGCGCGGGAAGAACCGAGATCCCCTAACGCTGCGTGTGGGACATTGTACTCACGTCCCAAACACTGACCCCGTGCGCGGGAAGAACCGAGATCCCCTAACGCTGCGTGTGGGACATTGTACTCACGTCCCAAACACTGACCCCGCACGCGGGAAGAACCGAGAGCCTCTAACGCTGCGTGTGGGACATTGTACTCTCGTCCCAAACACTGACCCCGCGCGGGAAGAACCGAGTTCCCCTAACGCTGCGTGTGGGACATTGTACTCACGTCCCAAATACTGACCCCGTACGCGGGAAGAACCGAGAGCCTCTAACACTGCGTGTGGGACATTGTACTCACGTCCCAAACACTGACCCCGCACGCGGGAAGAACCGAGAGCCTCTAACGCTGCGTGTGGGACATTGTACTCTCGTCCCAAACACTGACCCCGCGCGCGGGAAGAACCGAGAGCCTCTAACGCTGCGTGTGGGACATTGTACTCACGTCCCAAACACTGACCCCGCGCGCGGGAAGAACCGAGATCCTCTAACGCTGCGTGTGGGACATTGTACTCACGTCCCAAACACTGACCCCGCGCGCGGGAAGAACCGAGATCCCCTAACGCTGCGTGTGGGACATTGTACTCACATCCCAAACACTGACCCCGCACGCGGGAAGAACCGAGAGCCTCTAACGCTGCGTGTGGGACATTGTACTCTCGTCCCAAACACTGACCCCGCGCGCGGGAAGAACCGAGAGCCTCTAACGCTGCTTGTGGGACATTGTACTCACGTCCCAAACACTGACTCCGCGCGCGGGAAGAACCGAGATCCTCTAATGCTGCGTGTGGGACATTGTACTCACGTCCCAAACACTTACCCCGCACGCGGGAAGAACCGAGAGCCTCTAACGCTGCGTGTGGGACATTGTACTGTCGTCCCAAACACTGACCCCGCGCGCGGGAAGAACCGAGATCCTCTAATGCTGCGTGTGGGACATTGTACTCACGTCCCAAACACTGACCCCGCACGCGGGAAGAACCGAGAGCCTCTAAAGCTGCGTGTGGGACATTGTACTCTCGTCCCAAACACTGACCCCGCGCGGGAAGAACCGAGATCCCCTAACGCTGCGTGTGGGACATTATACTCACGTCCCAAACACTGACCCCACGCGCGGGAAGAACCGAGATCCCCTAACGCTGCGTGTGGGACATTGTACTCACGTCCCAAACACTGACCCCGCACGCGGGAAGAACCGAGAGCCTCTAACGCTGCGTGTGGGACATTGTACTCACGTCCCAAACACTGACCCCGCGCGCGGGAAGAACCGAGATCCTCTAACGCTGCGTGTGGGACATTGTACTCACGTCCCAAACACTGATCCCGCGCGCGGGAAGAACCGAGATCCCCTAACGCTGCGTGTGGGACATTGTACTCACATCCCAAACACTGACCCCGCGCGCGGGAAGAACCGAGATCCCCTAACGCTGCGTGTGGGACATTGTACTCTCGTCCCAAACACTGACCCCGCGCGGGAAGAACCGAGATCCCCTAACGCTGCGTGTGGGACATTGTACTCACGTCCCAAATACTGACCCCACGCGCGGGAAGAACCGAGATCCTCTAACGCTGCGTGTGGGACATTGTAGTCATGTCCCAAACACTGACCCCGCACGCAGGAAGAACCGAGATCCCCTAACGCTGCGTGTGGGACATTGTACTCACGTCCCAAACACTGACCCCGCGCGGGAGGGACCGAGATCCTCTAACGCTGCGTGTGGGACATTGTACTCTCGTCCCAAACACTGACCCCGCGCGCGGGAAGAACCGAGATCCCCTAACGCTGCGTGTGGGACATTGTACTCACGTCCCAAACACTTACCCCACGCGTGGGAAGAACCGAGATCCGCTAACGCTGCGTGTGGGACATTGTACTCACGTCCCAAACACTGACCCCGCGCGCGTGAAGAACCCGAGAGCCTCTAACGCTGCGTGTGGGACATTGTACTCACATCCCAAACACTGACCCCGCGCGCAGGAAGAACCGAGATCCCCTAACGCTGCGTGTGGGACATTGTACTCTCGTCCCAAACACTGACCCCGCGAGCGGGAAGAACCGAGATCCCCTAACGCTGCGTGTGGGACATTGTACTCTCGTCCCAAACACTGACCCCGCGCGCGGGAAGAACCGAGATCCCCTAACGCTACGTGTGGGACATTGTACTCTCGTCCCAAACACTGACCCGCACGCGGGAAGAACCGAGATCCCCTAACGCTGCGTGTGGGACATTGTACTCTCGTCCCAAACACTGACCCCGCGCGGGAAGAACCGAGATCCCCTAACGCTGCGTGTGGGACATTATACTCACGTCCCAAACACTGACCCCGGGCGCGGGAAGAACCGAGATCCCCTAACGCTGCGTGTGGGACATTGTACTCACGTCCCAAACACTGACCCCGTGCGCGAGAAGAACCGAGATCCCCTAACGCTGCGTGTGGGACATTGTACTCACGTCCCAAACACTGACCCCGCACGCGGGAAGAACCGAGAGCCTCTAACGCTGCGTGTGGGACATTGTACTCTCGTCCCAAACACTGACCCCGCGCGGGAAGAACCGAGTTCCCCTAACGCTGCGTGTGGGACATTGTACTCACGTCCCAAACACTGACCCCGCACGCGGGAAGAACCGAGAGCCTCTAAAGCTGCGTGTGGGACATTGTACTCTCGTCCCAAACACTGACCCCGCGCGGGAAGAACCGAGATCCCCTAACGCTGCGTGTGGGACATTATACTCACGTCCCAAACACTGACCCACGCGCGGGAAGAACCGAGATCCCCTAACGCTGCGTGTGGGACATTGTACTCACGTCCCAAACACTGACCCCGCACGCGGGAAGAACCGAGAGCCTCTAACGCTGCGTGTGGGACATTGTACTCACGTCCCAAACACTGACCCCGCGCGCGGGAAGAACCGAGATCCTCTAACGCTGCGTGTGGGACTTTGTACTCACGTCCCAAACACTGACCCCGCGCGCGGGAAGAACCGAGATCCCCTAACGCTGCGTGTGGGACATTGTACTCACATCCCAAACACTGACCCCGCGCGCGGGAAGAACCGAGATCCCCTAACGCTGCGTGTGGGACATTGTACTCTCGTCCCAAACACTGACCCCGCGCGGGAAGAACCGAGATCTCCTAACGCTGCGTGTGGGACATTGTACTCACGTCCCAAATACTGACCCCACGCGCGGGAAGAACCGAGATCCTCTAACGCTGCGTGTGGGACATTGTAGTCATGTCCCAAACACTGACCCCGCACGCAGGAAGAACCGAGATCCCCTAACGCTGCGTGTGGGACATTGTACTCACGTCCCAAACACTGACCCCGCGCGGGAGGGACCGAGATCCTCTAACGCTGCGTGTGGGACATTGTACTCTCGTCCTAAACACTGACCCCGCGCGCGGGAAGAACCGAGATCCCCTAACGCTGCGTGTGGGACATTGTACTCACGTCCCAAACACTTACCCCACGCGTGGGAAGAACCGAGATCCGCTAACGCTGCGTGTGGGACATTGTACTCACGTCCCAAACACTGACCCCGCGCGCGTGAAGAACCCGAGAGCCTCTAACGCTGCGTGTGGGACATTGTACTCACATCCCAAACACTGACCCCGCGCGCAGGAAGAACCGAGATCCCCTAACGCTGCGTGTGGGACATTGTACTCTCGTCCCAAACACTGACCCCGCGAGCGGGAAGAACCGAGATCCCCTAACGCTGCGTGTGGGACATTGTACTCTCGTCCCAAACACTGACCCCGCGCGCGGGAAGAACCGAGATCCCCTAACGCTGCGTGTGGGACATTGTACTCACGTCCCAAACACTGACCCCGCGCGCGGGAAGAACCGAGATCCCCTAACGCTGCGTGTGGGACATTGTACTCTCTTCCCAAACACTGACCCTGCGCGCGGGAAGAACCGAGATCCCCTAACGCTGCGTGTGGGACATTGTACTCACGTCCCAAACACTGACCCCGTGCGCGGGAAGAACCGAGATCCCCTAACGCTGCGTGTGGGACATTGTACTCACGTCCCAAACACTGACCCCGCACGCGGGAAGAACCGAGAGCCTCTAACGCTGCGTGTGGGACATTGTACTCTCGTCCCAAACACTGACCCCGCGCGGGAAGAACCGAGTTCCCCTAACGCTGCGTGTGGGACATTGTACTCACGTCCCAAATACTGACCCCGTACGCGGGAAGAACCGAGAGCCTCTAACACTGCGTGTGGGACATTGTACTCACGTCCCAAACACTGACCCCGCACGCGGGAAGAACCGAGAGCCTCTAACGCTGCGTGTGGGACATTGTACTCTCGTCCCAAACACTGACCCCGCGCGCGGGAAGAACCGAGAGCCTCTAACGCTGCGTGTGGGACATTGTACTCACGTCCCAAACACTGACCCCGCGCGCGGGAAGAACCGAGATCCTCTAACGCTGCGTGTGGGACATTGTACTCACGTCCCAAACACTGACCCCGCGCGCGGGAAGAACCGAGATCCCCTAACGCTGCGTGTGGGACATTGTACTCACATCCCAAACACTGACCCCGCGCGCGGGAAGAACCGAGATCCCCTAACGCTGCGTGTGGGACATTGTACTCTCGTCCCAAACACTGACCCCGCGCGGGAAGAACCGAGATCCCCTAACGCTGCGTGTGGGACATTGTACTCACGTCCCAAATACTGACCCCACGCGCGGGAAGAACCGAGATCCTCTAACGCTGCGTGTGGGACATTGTAGTCATGTCCCAAACACTGACCCCGCACGCAGGAAGAACCGAGATCCCCTAACGCTGCGTGTGGGACATTGTACTCACGTCCCAAACACTGACCCCGCGCGGGAGGGACCGAGATCCTCTAACGCTGCGTGTGGGACATTGTACTCTCGTCCCAAACACTGACCCCGCGCGCGGGAAGAACCGAGATCCCCTAACGCTGCGTGTGGGACATTGTACTCACGTCCCAAACACTTACCCCACGCGTGGGAAGAACCGAGATCCGCTAACGCTGCGTGTGGGACATTGTACTCACGTCCCAAACACTGACCCGCGCGCGTGAAGAACCCGAGAGCCTCTAACGCTGCGTGTGGGACATTGTACTCTCGTCCCAATCACTGACCCCACGCGTGGGAAGAACCGAGATCCCCTAACGCTGCGTGTGGGACATTGTACTCACGTCCCAAACACTGACCCCGCGCGCGTGAAGAACCCGAGATCCCCTAACGCTGCGTGTGGGACATTGTACTCATGTCCCAAACACTGACCCCGCACGCGGGAAGAACCGAGATCCCCTAACGCTGCGTGTGGGACATTGTACTCACGTCCCAAACACTGACCCCGCGCGCGGGAAGAACCGAGATCCCCTAACGCTGCGTGTGGGACATTGTACTCTCGTCCCAAACACTGACCCCGCGCGCGGGAAGAACCGAGATCCCCTAACGCTACGTGTGGGACATTGTACTCTCGTCCCAAACACTGACCCGCACGCGGGAAGAACCGAGATCCCCTAACGCTGCGTGTGGGACATTGTACTCTCGTCCCAAACACTGACCCCGCGCGGGAAGAACCGAGATCCCCTAACGCTGCGTGTGGGACATTATACTCACGTCCCAAACACTGACCCCGGGCGCGGGAAGAACCGAGATCCCCTAACGCTGCGTGTGGGACATTGTACTCACGTCCCAAACACTGACCCCGTGCGCGGGAAGAACCGAGATCCCCTAACGCTGCGTGTGGGACATTGTACTCACGTCCCAAACACTGACCCCGCACGCGGGAAGAACCGAGAGCCTCTAACGCTGCGTGTGGGACATTGTACTCTCGTCCCAAACACTGACCCCGCGCGGGAAGAACCGAGTTCCCCTAACGCTGCGTGTGAGACATTGTACTCACGTCCCAAACACTGACCCCGCACGCGGGAAGAACCGAGAGCCTCTAAAGCTGCGTGTGGGACATTGTACTCTCGTCCCAAACACTGACCCCGCGCGGGAAGAACCGAGATCCCCTAACGCTGCGTGTGGGACATTATACTCACGTCCCAAACACTGACCCACGCGCGGGAAGAACCGAGATCCCCTAACGCTGCGTGTGGGACATTGTACTCACGTCCCAAACACTGACCCCGCACGCGGGAAGAACCGAGAGCCTCTAACGCTGCGTGTGGGACATTGTACTCACGTCCCAAACACTGACCCCGCGCGCGGGAAGAACCGAGATCCTCTAACGCTGCGTGTGGGACTTTGTACTCACGTCCCAAACACTGACCCCGCGCGCGGGAAGAACCGAGATCCCCTAACGCTGCGTGTGGGACATTGTACTCACATCCCAAACACTGACCCCGCGCGCGGGAAGAACCGAGATCCCCTAACGCTGCGTGTGGGACATTGTACTCTCGTCCCAAACACTGACCCCGCGCGGGAAGAACCGAGATCTCCTAACGCTGCGTGTGGGACATTGTACTCACGTCCCAAATACTGACCCCACGCGCGGGAAGAACCGAGATCCTCTAACGCTGCGTGTGGGACATTGTAGTCATGTCCCAAACACTGACCCCGCACGCAGGAAGAACCGAGATCCCCTAACGCTGCGTGTGGGACATTGTACTCACGTCCCAAACACTGACCCCGCGCGGGAGGGACCGAGATCCTCTAACGCTGCGTGTGGGACATTGTACTCTCGTCCTAAACACTGACCCCGCGCGCGGGAAGAACCGAGATCCCCTAACGCTGCGTGTGGGACATTGTACTCACGTCCCAAACACTTACCCCACGCGTGGGAAGAACCGAGATCCGCTAACGCTGCGTGTGGGACATTGTACTCACGTCCCAAACACTGACCCCGCGCGCGTGAAGAACCCGAGAGCCTCTAACGCTGCGTGTGGGACATTGTACTCACATCCCAAACACTGACCCCGCGCGCAGGAAGAACCGAGATCCCCTAACGCTGCGTGTGGGACATTGTACTCTCGTCCCAAACACTGACCCCGCGAGCGGGAAGAACCGAGATCCCCTAACGCTGCGTGTGGGACATTGTACTCTCGTCCCAAACACTGACCCCGCGCGCGGGAAGAACCGAGATCCCCTAACGCTGCGTGTGGGACATTGTACTCACGTCCCAAACACTGACCCCGCGCGCGGGAAGAACCGAGATCCCCTAACGCTGCGTGTGGGACATTGTACTCTCTTCCCAAACACTGACCCTGTGCGCGGGAAGAACCGAGATCCCCTAACGCTGCGTGTGGGACATTGTACTCACGTCCCAAACACTGACCCCGTGCGCGGGAAGAACCGAGATCCCCTAACGCTGCGTGTGGGACATTGTACTCACGTCCCAAACACTGACCCCGCACGCGGGAAGAACCGAGAGCCTCTAACGCTGCGTGTGGGACATTGTACTCTCGTCCCAAACACTGACCCCGCGCGGGAAGAACCGAGTTCCCCTAACGCTGCGTGTGGGACATTGTACTCACGTCCCAAATACTGACCCCGTACGCGGGAAGAACCGAGAGCCTCTAACACTGCGTGTGGGACATTGTACTCACGTCCCAAACACTGACCCCGCACGCGGGAAGAACCGAGAGCCTCTAACGCTGCGTGTGGGACATTGTACTCTCGTCCCAAACACTGACCCCGCGCGCGGGAAGAACCGAGAGCCTCTAACGCTGCGTGTGGGACATTGTACTCACGTCCCAAACACTGACCCCGCGCGCGGGAAGAACCGAGATCCTCTAACGCTGCGTGTGGGACATTGTACTCACGTCCCAAACACTGACCCCGCGCGCGGGAAGAACCGAGATCCCCTAACGCTGCGTGTGGGACATTGTACTCACATCCCAAACACTGACCCCGCGCGCGGGAAGAACCGAGATCCCCTAACGCTGCGTGTGGGACATTGTACTCTCGTCCCAAACACTGACCCCGCGCGGGAAGAACCGAGATCCCCTAACGCTGCGTGTGGGACATTGTACTCACGTCCCAAATACTGACCCCACGCGCGGGAAGAACCGAGATCCTCTAACGCTGCGTGTGGGACATTGTAGTCATGTCCCAAACACTGACCCCGCACGCAGGAAGAACCGAGATCCCCTAACGCTGCGTGTGGGACATTGTACTCACGTCCCAAACACTGACCCCGCGCGGGAGGGACCGAGATCCTCTAACGCTGCGTGTGGGACATTGTACTCTCGTCCCAAACACTGACCCCGCGCGCGGGAAGAACCGAGATCCCCTAACGCTGCGTGTGGGACATTGTACTCACGTCCCAAACACTTACCCCACGCGTGGGAAGAACCGAGATCCGCTAACGCTGCGTGTGGGACATTGTACTCACGTCCCAAACACTGACCCGCGCGCGTGAAGAACCCGAGAGCCTCTAACGCTGCGTGTGGGACATTGTACTCTCGTCCCAATCACTGACCCCACGCGTGGGAAGAACCGAGATCCCCTAACGCTGCGTGTGGGACATTGTACTCACGTCCCAAACACTGACCCCGCGCGCGTGAAGAACCCGAGATCCCCTAACGCTGCGTGTGGGACATTGTACTCATGTCCCAAACACTGACCCCGCACGCGGGAAGAACCGAGATCCCCTAACGCTGCGTGTGGGACATTGTACTCACGTCCCAAACACTGACCCCGCGCGCGGGAAGAACCGAGATCCCCTAACGCTGCGTGTGGGACATTGTACTCTCTTCCCAAACACTGACCCTGCGCGCGGGAAGAACCGAGATCCCCTAACGCTGCGTGTGGGACATTGTAGTCACGTCCCAAACACTGACCCTGCGCTCAGGAAGAACTTTGGCGATTTGAGAAAACTTTGAGATTTTCAGAGTAACCAAGATTAAGTCGGAGCGTGAGTGTTGTGTGATGGGATCATGTCATTTGTGATGTCATTTGTAATATCATTTTGTAATGCTAGTACATACCTAGGGTCCCAGATAATGCAGTGTGTGCCCCTCTATGACACGATTACAGATTTGTAACTCGTATTATGCAGAGGAGATGACGTCACATGATGATCTCATTTTTAATAAAGTCACTCTCATGTGGAATACTTTCTAAACCACGTCCCCAGAACCTTGCAGAACCTCCCAGAGAATGCTTTTAAGGTAGCCCTAAAAGGATCCTGTTTATAAAGTTGTCGTCAGGAGAGTCATATTTTATTTCCATCTCTAGCAACACAACTGCCCTTATCTCGCGACTATCAGCTCCCCTACACCAATATGGAACCTTTAGTGGGCCATACAGGATAGATAACCCCTTCCCCCCCCCCAATTAAGTTCTCTGAACACAAGTACAAACCCGGAAAAAGTCCTGACCTGTTACAAACCCAACATATTGTATTTTTAAACCATTTGTAGCTCAATAACTTCTGAAGCACCATATGGATTAAAATACATAATATCTCATGACATTATCATGAAACTGTATATAACACAGAACAATGTTCAGTCATCAGTGCATAGTATGAAAAATCCCTACAGCACACAATAACAAAAAAATATCTCGCGATATACTGCCATGAACAATTGCAGGGGTAAGGGTTGTCCGCTGTATCAGGGAGATTACGCGGCTGCTATTTCCTCTCCCAGAAACCCCTGCTCGTCCCGCTGTTTATTGGCTGCTCCCTCCCAAGTGAGCGCAGTGACAGGGCGTCAGGGACGGTCTTATGCTTTGTGGGACACATGACGGCTCGCTGGCAGCCGCTCCACCCCCCCAAACCCTGTAAAAAAAGCTCACCATGGTAACGCAACGCTACAGGAGGCGGCTCGCTCCAGGAAAAGGTAAGAACCCACTCACAGAACACGCCCCCCCACACCTACCGCTCTCTGCCAGTCCTGGGGCCCCCGTGCTCCCTCCTTTCCCTCCTTGAGTCGGCGCCGGAATCCTTCTGACCAAGAGGGGGCCAGGACCAGGGGCTGGAGGAGGTCAATTGTGGAGGAGAGGGGGCCCCACGCTCCCATCCTCCAGCTCCCCCCTCAGATCAGGAGGAAGTTGGATCTCGGTGCAGACGAGAGGAGGGAGTTTTCGGTCCCTGAAGGCGTGGGGGGCCACAGGCACCCACCTTATTCTTGCCCTAAGCCGCATCATCGGACTGGCATTAAATGCTTCGCCGGATTCTATTATCGGATGTCAATTCTGGAGACTGTTTGCCAGGTTTACCAACAGTGAAATAATAGTCACCCTGTGTTCTGAGGGCGTATCAGTAAGCCCCCGAAATACATTAGTCACATAGGAGCACCCTCTAGCACACATCCGTTACCCCATAGACCAGACCTGCACAATATAAGGCCCACGGGCCGCATGTGGCCCTCCTGCACTAAATACAGCCCGCGGGCCACATGTGGCCCCCTGTGCGTCCCGCAAGGGCCCCCTCCACCCCTCCCCTGTTATGGAAGGAGCGCGCTCCAGCGGTGTGAAGCACTCCCCCTTCCCGAGCCCACTCCAGCACCAGCAGGTGTAACGCGCTGAAGCATTCCATCCCTCCCGAACCCGCCCCAGCACTAGAGGTTGACGCGCCGATGCGCCCCCCCCCCAGTAGTTGCTGTGCTAAACCCCCCACCCACAGCCCGCTTCAACCCACTCCAGCAGGGTGACGCGTTCTAGCAGTGTGACCCGGAACTTACGGGGTCTGCTGCTAGAGCGCGCTTCTTACCTCGCGCTTCACCTACTTGCTCTGATACTGGTAGCCGCACGGCTAATACCTTCTTGCTGAGGCCCACCGCCACTTCTTCCGCCGCCGCTTCTTCTTCCGTCGCAATCAGATAGGCATGGGGGCATATGTTGGGGTGAGGTGGTTTATGATCAGGGGGACTGCTGAAAGGGACTGGGGGAGATGATGAAGAGTGCTGGGGGAGATGATGAAGAGTGCTGGGGGAGATGATGAAGGGTGCTGGGGGAGATGATGAAGAGTGCTTGGGGAGATGATGAAGGGTGCTGGGAGAGAGGATGTGGGGTGCTGAGGGAGAAGATAAAGGTTCTGGGGGAGAAGATGAAGGGTGCTGGGGGAGAAGATAAAAGGTGCTGGGGGAGATGATGAAGGGTGCTGGGGGAGTGTGACGGTTCAGGGGATTCCTTCCCCTTCTTTCTCTCCCTCTGTCCCTTCTCTTACCAATCCCCCTGCACTTACCCACTCTTGTCCCGCTCCGTCTCCCTCTCACTGCCCCACTGCCTCAGCGCATGCCCCGCAAGTCTCGCGCACGCGCGCGGTCCCCGAGCCCCTGCGGCAACACTCTCCGCTCCCAGTCACTCTCTATGCCCGCTGCCTGCACCTCACCTCCGGTGTCGGTCCCGTCCGGTCCTCTGCTTCCCTCTGCTGGGGTGCCCGCGGCGCGGCGCTCCGCATGTCTGGTGACGCAGCCTGTACGCGCGCACCCTCAGCTTACAGAGGGCGCGCGCACACGCTCCTCTTCTAGGGCCTGTCACTCTCCGATTCCCTGCAAGCTATCTCTCTGTCTGATCCCTCTGTCTCCTCCTCTTCTCTCCCTGACCTATCCTTGTTGTCTCCCACTTCTCTCTCTGCTCCTCCCTTCTCTCCTATTGGTGTGTCTCCCTTTATAATCTCTGTCTGTCCTCTCTATCGTCGCTCTGCATAGTTCCTGTTTCCCTGTGTGCTGACCTTTGCTGTGCTCCCTCTGTATTCCTGCTTGTACCTGCTCCTGTGTTACTTTGGATTTCCCTGGCTTTGACCCCTGCTTGTCCTGGACTACCCTGCTCTCTGTAACCCTTGAACCTTGCTACGAACTCTACTTTGCTGACCTCTGGAATCCTTGGACCTGGCTTTGAACTTCGACTACTCTGCTCTCTGTACCCCTGGACATTGACACACGGACACAACCATTCTTACGTTTAACCCTACAAGACATTGCAAGTATCCTAACCACTTTCTCCCACAGGCCCAGCAATGCTATACCACACTCCTGGCTTGCTCCCACTGCTGTGGGTGTGTGGTGTAATACCATTCCCACCTCAGTATTGGGGTCCTGCCAGGTCTGCGGGCATACAGGCGTGACAAGGAGATGAAGGGTGCTGGGGGAGATGATGAAGGGTGCTGGGGGAGATGATGAAGGGTGCTGGGGGAGATGATGAAGGGTGCTGGGGGAGATGATGAAGGGTGCTTGGGGAGATGATGTAGGGTGCTGGGGGAGATGATGAAGGGAGCTGTGGGAGATGATGAGGGTTGCTGGGGGAGAAGATGAAGGGCACTGGGGGAGAAAATGAGGGTTGCTAGGGGAGAAGATGAAGGTTGCTGGGGGAGATGTTGAAGGATGCTGGGGGAGATGAAGGGTGCTGGGGGAGATGATAAAGGGTGCTGGGGAAGATGAATAAGGGTGCTGGGGGAGATGATGAAGGGTGCTGGGGGAGGAGATGAAGGGTGCTGGGGTAGGAGATGAAGGGTGCTGGGGGAGGAGATGAAGGGTGCTGGGGGAGGAGATGAAGGGTGCCGGGGGAGATGATGAAGGGTGCTGGGGGTGATGAGGGGTGCTGGGGGAGATGATGAAGGGTGCTGGGGGAGATGATGAAAGGTGTTGGGGGAGATGATGAAGGGTGCTGGGGGAGATGATGATGGGGGGTACTGGGGGGAGATGAGGGTTGCTGGGGAGATGATGAAGGGTGCTGGGGGAGATGATGAGGGGTGCTGGGGGAGATGATGAAGTGTGCTGGGGAGATGATGAGGGGTGCTGGGGGAGATATGTTGTTTTGTGCATTTTTTTGTATGTCTGTGGTCTCACCAAATAAACCCCATTTTATTGTACAATGTTGTCCTGCCTAGTGGTTTGATCCAAGAAGGTATAAAAGGTGTTACATGTGCTGGTCTTCCATGACAGGCTTAAAAAAAAGAAATTTTCTATATAATTCTGTTTGAACGTAGACTACATTGTGAACATATAAATTATTATTATCACTGACGCTTTCCTATTTCCTATTCCTATTTCAAACAATAACTACAATGTAATTTTGTTTCAAGTAAACATCGTAAATAAATGTATTCTTTTGAGTAATAAATGCTGCTTTACCCGTGCGGCCCGAATCTGTTTTCCTTGGAGCATTTCGGCCCTTCTCACTTTACACGTTGTGCAGGCTGCCATAGACTTAAATGGGATCGACCTCTTATTCTCGACAGTTCCCTAATAGTCTTCATTGGAATTAACCTCTTAAATACATCAGTTGACCCATACACTTCAATGCAGAACAAGAGGTCAGTTCCGCTGGAGGATGGGTGGCTCAGGGGAGATGGATGGTGGTGGTGGATGCATGGAATAGTCCCCCAGCAGAGGTGGTAGGGTCTAATACAGTAAGATAAGTTGTACATGCCAGAGACAGACATAAGTATTTCCTAAAAACAAAAGACAGCAAAGGATCAAATATTGGATCAGAGGTTCTACAGCAGATGGGAAAATGGGCCAAGAGGTTCTTATCAGCTGTGACAGTCTAGGTTATGTTAATGGGATAAACCTCGTACATACGTACACTTCAATAGGATAATTATGATAACTTTATTTCATTCAGCACTTTTCTCCCAACAGGACTCAGCGCGTCACAATGACAGCACAGCGCGCGGTGTGCAGCACATAGGAATGTTACACAGTCCCTGCCCCGCAGAGCTTACACTCTATGCTTTTGGTGCCTGAGGGAGACAGTGACTTGCCCAAGAGCCAACACATGGAATTGAACCAGGTTCCCCTGCTTCACACTCAATGTCAGTGTTACCAGTCCGTGCCTTTACTCACTGCGCCGCTCCTCATACAGACTGAGCACTGCATTCTAGGATCCGTGGGATTTAGTAATCAATGCGTTTTAATAGTGCCGCCAAGAAAAAGAATTGCGAATGTACAAATATTCAGTAACTCTGAACAAGTATAAACCGTGTCTCCTATCGCTACAGAATATCTGGCAAATTACCATCGGCTAATGAGCTCTGCTAAGGAACACGCCCTATATTCCAAGAATGGCCACTAGGTGGTGGTAGACTCATGTTGTGTAACTGCGAATATCAACAGTTGTGATTTTCAACCCACTTATAACTGTGAAATCCTTTGAAAAGGGCACATGGCTCAGTGGAAACCCTTAAAAATGTATCATAACTTGGCTGAACCCTGGCCACTTGTGTATATGTATGTGTACAGTTGTGTGAAAAAGAAAGTACACCCTCTTTGAATTCCATGGTATGGTTTTACATATCAGGACATAATAACAATCATCTGTTCCTTAGCAGGTCTATAAATGAGGTAAATACAACCTCAGATGAACAACAACACATGACATATTACACCGTGTCATGATTTATTTAACAAAAATAAAGCCAAAATGGAGAAGCCATGTGTGAAAAACTAAGTGCAGGCGGTCCTCGGTTATCCGACGCAATGCGTTACTCAAAATGGCGTCGGATAGCGAAGCGTCGTAAAGCGAAACCCGTTTTCCCATAGGAACACTGTTTAAATCAAACGTTCCGTTCCTGAAGGCATTTTTAATGCTAAAATACACAAAATATTTTACTCAAGCAATAAGATACGCAGCACACATAGATTATGATGTAAACATTATATTTATTGATTCCAGAACTGTAAAATAAAACTATAAAAATAAAACTATACCGTATTCTGTACAGTAATGTACATGACCAAAAAAAAAACACATCAATTATTGGAGGAAGATGATTGGGGGGGGGGGGGGGATCTTCAACAGACAACGGACTTTTTGGAGGTGATGTAGGTGGACTTGAAGGTTTCGGCCTCTTGAAGAATCTCTTCATTGAAGTCTGGACAGATCCTTTCCTTTTCTGCGTGTAGATCTCTCTATAGCAGCTGATTTGGCTGGACACCCCACGACTGACTGTTGAACTCCGTTCAATGTTAGGGTCATTGTCCTCAAATATGGCCAGTGCGCTATCAATGTGCTTGAATGCCGCAGCCAACATTTTGGTGGACAATGATTTACGTGGCTGTGGCTGTGCCACATCAGCAGATTGGTGGGCCTCCTCTTCAGCAATTTTTTGCTCTTCTAATTGCATCAGGTCTTCATTGGTTAACTCGTTAGAATGTGAGGCGAGCAACTCCTCAATATCCCCGGTTTCCACCTCCAAGTTGAGATCTCTGGCCATTTGCACAACAATTTCTGTAACCTCTGCAACAGTCTCTGTAAGGCCTTCGACATCAAACACAAAATCAGGGCACAAATTACGCCAAACTCCATTTAAATTGGATTGTTTCACCTCATTCCATGCCTCTCCGATGTTTCTTACTGCATGGAGAATGTTGTAACCCTTCCAAAATTCTTTTAAGGTTGGACCACTTTCCACATCGGTTGCTCTGATGGCCTGGGCAACTGTTCGCCTAAGATAGTAGGCCTTGAAGGAAGCGATAACCCACTGGTCCATCGGCTGTATCAATGAGGTGGTGTTGGGGGGCATGAACATCACCATGATGTTTGGATGATGGTCATCCAGGTACACGGGATGGCCAGGAGCATTGTCCAGGAGCAGCAATGCTTTAAAATCGAGGTTCTGGTTCATGCAATATAATTGCACAGCTGGGATAAATTGATACTGGAACCAGTCCTCAAAAAGGCTCCCTGTTACCCATGCCTTACGGTTGGACTTCCAAATCACTGGAAGTGTGTTCTTTGCATAACCCTTGAATGCCCTAGGGTTTTCTGCATGATAAACAAGCAAAGGTTTTAGCTTGAAATCACCTGCAGCATTTGAACCAAGCAGAAGAGTCAGCCTGTCCTTTGCAACTTTAAACCCAGGCATAGATTTTTCCTCTTTTGCAATGTAGCTTCTACTGGGCATTTTCTTCCAGTAGAGCTCAGTCTCATCAACATTGAACACTTGACATGCGCAGTAGCCACCGTCCTCTATAATTTTGGCCAATGTAACAGGGAAGGATTTAGCTGCCTCCTCATCAGCACTAGCAGCTTCACCGGTCACTTTAATGTTATGCAAGTTTGCCCTCTCTTTAAACCGCATAAACCAGCCCTTACTTGCAGTGAAAGTTTCCTCAGTGGTCCCTTCTCCATGCTGGTGCTTAATGTCCTCATAAAGACTCAAAGCCTTGGCCTGAATTAAGGCTAAACTAATAGGCACATGACGGTGGGATTGATCTTCCAGCCATATGATGAGGAGTTTTTCTACCTCAGCAATATGCCCAGCTTGTTGCCTTATTGTTGTACCTTGCATAGGAGCTGAGCCCTTGATCTGTTCCAAGATTCTTGCCTTGTCTTTGATTAGTTGTGCGAGGTATATCCAAGGCACGTCCAATTTCTGTGTTCGTCTCTCCTTTCTCAGAGCGCTTTATTATGTTTTGTTTGGTCTCCAAAGTAATAGATTTTCTATTCCTTTTTGGAGTAACAGCACTTTGCTTTTTGCTTTTATCAGCCATGGTTAGGGCCTAAAATACACCACCAAAACTTCACACAGACTGTTCAGAATGATTTCCCTAGCCTACAGCCTTCTGATTGGGCAATTGTAGCAATTTTTTAAAGCGTCGTAAGAGCGTCGGATAAGCCGTTCGGGCGTCGTAAAACGGGCCATAGGGATGCATTGACTAGCGTCGGATAAGCCGTTCGTCGTAAAATGAAACGTCGTAAAACGAGGACCGCCTGTACACCCTTACTGCTTCCATAGACATTAAGATGCTAAGTAGCAGACAGGTGCTGCTAATCAAATGCCCTTGATTAATTGATCATCAGCAAGTGTGACCACCTCTATAAAAGCAGAAGTTTTAACAGTTTGCTGGTCTGGAGCATTCAGGTGTGTGTTAACACAATGCCAAGGAGGAAAGACATCAGCAATGATCTTAGAGAAGCAATTGTTGCTGCCCATCAATCTGGGAAGGGTTATAAGTAGGGTGACCATTCGTCCCGTTTTTGCCGGGACAGTCCGGGTTTTTGCTGGGCTGTCCCGGTTGCCTGTCCATCCCGGGAATGTCCCGGTTTTCTCCCTGGTGCTCGGGGGAGTCGGCGACGGTGCGCGAGGGGGATGCGCGTGGGGAGCGAGCAGCGGCGCCGAGGAGAAGGAGGAGGATGCGGCTTGAGCCTCCGCCACGGGGAGCCTGGGGTTATATATATTTATGTGTGCAGCACCTCCACCTGGGAGGGATCCCGACAGAGCGGGAGGAGCCCCTCACAGGACAAGACCCAATAATACACTTGGTATGATAAAACAATAATAACTCTTTACTTAATATCATATGCTTATCACTGTAACATGTATAAAAGCATACCATACCCTTTCTCACTAAGAGCACAACTAGCCAACGCGCCACACAGGACGCAACCCACCACCGTGTCCCCACACTGTGTCCTTATTGCATACGAGTCCCTTAGTCACTCCACCCACCGAGTGTCCCCAAGTGTGACTCTCCCACCCTGGCGTGATCAGCGCGGTAAAGTATAAGGTGTTGGTGCACTTTATTAAGGTACCTGCCGGGTGCTCCTGCACTTGGGCCTGCAGACAACTTTGAAAAGGATCCGCCGATCCCTTCTGCGACGTCCATCCGGGGCGATCCCACCCAGATAATGTCTCTTTCTCTGGTGAGGCCTGGCCCCAGACCCCTCCTCAGGGAGTGCAGCGTCCGCTGTGTCCCTAAACTATCTAGGCAGCTATAATGGGGCAGGTTCCCTATCCTAGGGCCTGTCCCTACAGCAGCCACAAACTGAAGGGTGTCTCAGGGTCCTAATTGGGGCCTAGGGGGATTCTGGCCTAGTGCAGAGGGTCACTGACCCCTGCACACTCACCACCTACCCCTAGCCTCTCCTGTCGCTGACTGACCCAACGTGTTCCCCTGTCAGCCCTCACTTCCCTAGGGAAATCCTCACACTCTATTGGCTCCCTGGCGTCAGGTGGTTTTCATGGGACTTGTAGTCTCCTGCCATGGCCTCCTCCTGATTGGCTGCCCTTCGCGTGCTTACCACTGCGCATGCGCCAGCTCCCAGAGAGCCTCCTCCACTCCTAACCTCACTGCGCATGCGCCCTCAATCCAAGATAGCGGCCCCCGCTAACCGGGTGCTTCGGGAGCTCCTGCGACCGGCTCACCCCCTCGCTCACGCCCAGCCGAAGGGTCCGTCACTGACTCCAGAGGCACCCGTGACTGCCGCCAAGGTAAGGGGGGTAATTGAAAGCCCAATGAGACCGGGGCTACATATAATACATAAATAAAATATATTAAACATCTAAAACTCTCCACCAAATAACAAATAATTTCCCTCTGAACAAATTTCCTAAATTTATAATTGGAGGGAAAAAAATTAATTTTCAACATTGTCGATCTAACAGCCCATTTAATCAAAGCACTGAAATAAATTAAATAAAATCAATGCACATCTCGTACTGTTTATAGGATAATGTTCATTTTGTTAATGGATTGGGGTCATGAATATTGGGATGACCTTGAGTTGGCAGAAGGGCGTTCAGAAGACGTGAACGTTTCAATCCAAATAAGGAGTAATAATGGTTCAGCTGGAGTGGAGCCACACACCTCTTATCCTAATTAGTAACAGAAGAGGAGAAGAGGAGTGTTCTGCCAATGAGTGCACACAATCTGTGAGTTCAACTCATATAATGTTAGTATTCTGCCCTTTTATATAATTGGGGGGGGGGGGATATTGTATCTCTTGTGTCTGTGTGTGTGGGGGGGGCATTGTATCTTGTGTTTGGGGGGGTATTGTATTTTGTTTGGGGGGGCGAGTATTGCCTTTTGTGTGTGGGAGAGGATTGAGTGAGCGGGGCCGAGTGAGAGGGGGGTAATTAAGTGGCAGCGGAGGGGGGATGAGAGGAGAGAGGCAGTGGAAGAGGGAGGTGGGTGGGAGAGAGAGGAAGGGGGGGCAGTGAATGAGGAAGAGAGGAGAGAAGAGTGAGAGAAATACATGGGGAGAGGGGGGAATAGAGGAGGTTGCTTGTGAGGAGGTTTGCAAGGAGGGGGGGCCAGCAAGGCACAGAGCAGACTGACTCAGACACACACTGATATATACACACACACACACGCACGCACAGATACACACACACACAGAGCAGACCGACTCAGACACACACTGATATATACACACACACACACGCACTGATACACACACACGCACGCACTGATACACACACATAGAGCAGACTGACTCAGACACCCACACGCACTGATATATAGAGCAGACTGATTCAGATACACAAACACACACACACTGATATATAGAGCAGACTGATTCAGATACACAAACACACACACACTGATATATAGAGCAGACTGATTCAGATACACAAACACACACACACTGATATATAGAGCAGACTGATTCAGATACACAAACACACACACACTGATATATAGAGCAGACTGATTCAGATACACAAACACACACACACTGATATATAGAGCAGACTGATTCAGATACACAAACACACACACTGATATATAGAGCAGACTGATTCAGATACACATGCACACACACACTGATATATAGAGCAGACTGATTCAGATACACAAACACACACACTGATATATAGAGCAGACTGATTCAGATACACAAACACACACACACTGATATATAGAGCAGACTGATTCAGATACACAAACACACACACACACTGATATATAGAGCAGACTGATTCAGATACACAAACACACACACTGATATATAGAGCAGACTGATTCAGATACACAAACACACACACACTGATATATAGAGCAGACTGATTCAGATACACTTGCACATAAACGGACACACACAGAGCAGACTGACCCAGACACACACACACACACACACACACACACAGCAGACTGACTCAGATACAAACACGCACACACACACTGATACACACAGAGTAGACTGACCCACATATAGAGCATGCTGACCCAGACACACACACACACACTGATACACACAGTGTATCAGGCCCAGCCTTAGAGCCAGGCAAAGGAAGGTGATTCCCTCGGGCTCCACGCTTTCAGGTTCGGCTCTAATTGACCTTTTTCTTTTCCCCCCTTATATACAGCACGCTTTCCCCCCCCCTTATATACAGCACGGCTTGTTCGACGTAGATCCCAACGCGAAATGCGCACAAGCGAGTAAGAGACAGATGCAGCGTAACCGCGCCGTCACAAGATGGAGACAGGATACTGTTCCTCTTATCACAAAAAACATCCATTAAAACATGGCTGCTCAACACCAGGCCTCAAGCCCTCCCAACGGGTCAGGTTTTCAGGATATCCCTGCCTCAGCACAGGTGGCTCAATCAGTCCCTGCTTCAGCACAGATGGCTCAATCACACCCTGCTTCAGCTTCTTTGACTGAGCCACCTGTGCTGAAGCTAGGATATCCTGAAAACCTGACCTATTGGCAAAATGATGCTTTTGATCAAATATTTTGACGCACAGAAATGGACAGCGCTCATATGTACTGAATGTAACCCCTCCTTATTTCCCTAGCTACATTAATGTATGAGGCCTGAGTACACCTCCCCTGTGTGTAAGAAAGTCTACTCAGCCGGAAAGGGGCCAGGCTGGGGTCAGACAACGCGGAGCGAGACGTAGCATTGGGTAACCATTCTCTTTATATATATATCCGTGATCACATATCGGGGCCCTCGGAATCGGAGGAAAAAAGTGGAGAGTGAACTCCAATGATCCAAATGCTAAACAATCATATGTATGTGGATAAGCAATCACTGTCCAGGTATAACCAGGAAAAAAAAGTCTCAAAGCAGGTGTGGGTAGAAAATATAAAGTAATAAAAAGGTAATAAAGTCTGGGGTGGCTATTATGGTATAAGCTTACCTGTCGGGGGTTAATAGAAAATGTGGACTAGAGGTACAGGGTAATGCGACCGCAGTCACACTATCTGTAAACTCATAGAATGTCCCGATAATGCTAACCTTAACCGACTGGTAACTCTGCCACCCCTCCGGCCAAGCTATGGAATAAGGCAATTTCCCGTTAAAACCTGTATACGGCAAGCGGGTGCACAGCTGCTGGAAATCCGGAAAGCCGGGCGCTCCTGCGCGAGGTACCGGCGGAAAACACAACTGTTCTGCTGCCTGGCGTGTGTACCAATCCCTCAGCTCACCGATGTGGATGACGTGGGAGCTGCGTCACAGGAACCACCGGCTGTGCTGACCTGGGGACCCGATAATAATGCGCTCCGGCATACAGGTCGTCCTGGGGCCGCGTCCAGGGGGCAATCAGCTGTGCTGTGACTGGGGAACCAGCATGCAGTGTGTTCCGGCGTGTAGATCAGCTGGATACTGCCTCTGCTCAGAAGAATAGATCAGCACCTGCAGCAAATTGAGACTTCTGTGTGCTCCATTCAAAATAGTAACAATTGAAATAGAAAAAGAGGAATGGTCACTACTTCCTAGTACCGACACAAGTCGGTACTACTGTAGGAAGTAGTGACCATTCCTCTTTTTCTATTCCTCGGAATCGGAGGACCACATACAATACTTATGACAGTTGTATAGAGAGGATAACAGTGTCTCTTACTCAGTCCCGGTGTCCAGGTGCTAACTAATGGGCCACTGTTGGTGCCGGCACAGCGTTGGAGCTCGTGTGGATGTATAGGTGTGGTAATAGCTGCAGGCCTGTTACTTCACAAAGATTGGCGGTAGCTGTGTACGGTGAATAGGACACTGAAGTGTCGTAGGGGCGATCCCCTGGATGTGTTTCCGTTTGTTCTACTCACAGCTTCAGGACCCCCCAGTTTGCATGGGTCCCTTTTACCTGACGATGTACTTCAGGCATGTGCTGCTCTGCCAGGCTGGGAAGGCTCTGTCCCCGCACTGTGTCTCTCGCCAGGCTCCTTGGGACAGATCCTCTCTCTCCCTGCAGGTCTCCTGCTCACGTGCTCCTCTCTACCTATAGCTCTCCTCACCCGGCCTTCCATGATGTCCTCCTCCTTGATTATCCCATCCTCGCAGTCCTTTCCTTGGTTCACAGTCATTGGTCGGAGTGCATGCCCATCAATATACTTATGTTTATAGGGGTGTTACATAAACAATTGTGTGCGCCCCCCAAAAAGTGGGACGCAACTTTAACCTTGGCGTACAGCATACAAGAAAAGCAAAAATGAACAATACAGACCGGCGCCTCAAAGTCCAATTCAGGGAACAAAGGTATAGTCCAAAGAATAACTGCAGTGTCCAATGGAAGATAATCAAATCTTTAGACAGCAGGCTCCACAGCAACAAAAATCGTGTGCAATGCAAGGGAGACAAAAGGAAAAATCATAGTGCAACAAGGTAAGAACTAAACATATAACACATAGAGAAAAACAGACATACAACAATGACAGATAGGCTGACAAATATTTACGGAGTATTTAATAGAACACAATAAAATGCAATGAACAAGTCTAGAGCAGATGTCGGATCCGGTGTGTCCAAAAGGTACAGGCAGGGATATTTAGTGTGCGTAATCCGGCGGCAGCTGCTGGTAGACTCGTGGCGATCGGGGGAGACTGCAAACACTTCCTCAGATCTGCATCATACTGTGCGTCACGGTGGGCTGCTTCTCCTGATGCCGTCTGTCGCTCCGCGACCGGAAACACGTCACAGAGGGCGGGACAAATCACCGGAACTCCCTTCTCCTATTCCTGTATACCTGTCACGGTTGTGCTCGCCACAAACCAGGGTCGGACCGCGAGGCTGAGGTGGGGTTGTAAAAGCACCGACCTTAGACCGCGCAGGCTGATCCGGATTGCGAAGTTCGTAGTCATACGTAGCAGGATCAGGATTGGAGTAGACAGCATCGTCGTTGTACAAGTCAGGGTCAGGACAGGAGACGTCAGAATAAACATTGTCCAAGTAGGAGTTCGGCAACAGGGAGTCAGGAAAGCCCCGCTTCAGCTTAGGAGTGCGGGGGTGGCCTCTGCGCGTGCGGCGACCATGGCCCATGGTACTGGTCTCAGGAGGTGGAAGACAGACCAGATTTACACACCGCCTAGCTGCACGGTTAAACCAGTGCACAGCGCAAGAGTCCTGAGCGGGCTAGGGAATCCTCTGTTTCAGCGCAGGAACCAGGACACAGCCTCTCTAGATTAGGGAAAGAGTAGGCCCCAGGAACCAGGAAGCTGTAGCAGTGAAGAAACCTCTGCTTCAGCACAGGAGAACAGGAAGCTGAAGGACGCAGGACGGAACCTCCGCTTCAGCACAGAAGAACAAGCGGGAGCTTGAAGGATGCTGAAGGACGCAGGGCGGAACCTCCGCTTCAGCACAGGAGAACAAGCAGGAGCTTGAAGGAAGCTGAAGGACGCAGGACGGAACCTCCGCTTCAGCACAGGAGAACAAGCAGGAGCTTGTGGCAGAACAGGTGGTGACATCCGGTAAGGACTATGCTCGGCAGGGAGCATTGTGGGAAGACAGTACTTAAAGGCCAGCGGGCCAATCCCCGGAGGGGGGTGTGAAGGTACTGCTCCAATGAGTGAATGCAAGTCTAGGTTGCAGTGATAGGCTGCACAGCTGCAATAGATACCAGAGGGAGTGTATTTTGCTTTGGTGAGTGAATCCAGGCTGCAGCAAACATCAGGAGAGGTGCTCCAGGACTGCACACGTCTGCAAGGTAAGGCAACCAGTAAACTGCGGAGCGGATTCCTTACAATACCGTAGTGCTCTTGCGTTGATCTGCTCTGCTCTGCTCACTGCAAACTCTCTCTCAAACTGCCCAACGCGTTTCGTGCGCATGCGCACTTCTTCAGGGGATATCAGACACAGTCCATGTAGTCTTTAAATACTGACAAGGAGAACACCATTGGATGAAAGAATACCAATCAATTAAACTTGTAATAGCCTTAATTGGTTGGAACTCCTGTCAGTCAAGTCCTGTGTACATGCAGCCTAACTAACATACAAATACAAGCACAAAAAACACAAAAACTAACACATACTATCCTAATCGAATTAGATGACAAATATAATCATATATCAACTCCTGTTGCTATCATCAATATAGTTATCCATAGAACATACAGTTAAGACATATTATAATGTATGCATCCAGTACACGAATCTGGCTGCTATTGATGTGACATGTTTATTGTATTTACACCTTGATAAACAAATCGCACTATTAGGTAAAAATATGTAAATATTCATTTAAATATTAATATAAAAAATCATTCTAAAATAGTTTTTTGTATTTACTAAAATATTATTATTTAACAGATTAAAAAAATTATTTTAAGAGATTATTTTAAAAGATTATTTTAAAAGATTAATTAAAAAAATTATTTTAAAAGATTTTAAAAAGACGCCTAGATCAAAATCAATATTGAGACCATTAGGAGAGAGGGTCTTCAACTCGTAGATCCAGTAGGCTTCATGCCTACTGATCTGATTTAGTTGATTTCCCCCCCTCCAGTTTACCTGCACAGTTTCTATGGCTTGGGATTTTAGTCCAATTGGACTTTTGTTATGATGAATGCTAAAATGATGCGAAACACTATGTGTGGTTAAACCTCGCTTAATATTATAAATATGTTCATATACCCTTCTTTGGTAGCACCTGCCTGTCCTGCCTATATACTGTAGGCCGCAGGGGCACTGTAATAAGTATATCACAAAGGTAGAGTGACAATTTATGAATGTTTTAATGGTATATATTTTGGAGGTGACGTTTGATTTAAAGGTTTTAGTGTTGAAGCTAAATCTGCAAACTGTGCAATTGGTACATTTAAAAAAGCCCTTACTCGTATTACTTGCTTTTAATTTTGAGTGATCGAGAGGAATGCTTTTGTGCATTTTAGGGATAAAATAAAAGATTGGTGTGCGTGAAAACTGTGTGTTCAAAAACTCTGATTCTTGCTGGGATATTGCTCCCTCCTCAAGGCCTTTACTTAACAAAGTTGTGAGTTCAATTTCGAACCGGCCTAAAGGATTAGTGGCAAGGGGGAGGTAAGTGGCTGTGTCCAAGTAATCTCATTGATTCCTGGAGATAGTATTGGATATCCATCACCACTATACCTTCCCCTTTATCAGCAGGTTTTATAACTATCTTTTTATTGTCTTCCAGTTGTTGTAATGCTAGTTTTTCAGTTACATTTAGATTATCTCTATGAATTTTGTATACTCTACTAGACTCCTCCAATTCTCTAGTGACTATCTCGACAAATGAATTGACCAAATGGCCTTGTGCAAATTTATGATAAAAAGTGGACTTTGGTTTAAAATTGGGTTGCATTTTACTAGGCTCAATGTTATTAGATTTCTGATCCATCTGGTTGGTAATAGCATCCTTCATAAAATATTTCTTAAGTGCCAATTTACGTGCAAATTTATGGACATCAATGTGAAGATTAAAACTATTCGGACCACATATTGGTGCAAATGTAAGGCCCTTACCTAACACTCTTTTCTCAACCGGGGTGAGTGTATGTTGACTTAGGTTAAAGATGTTCTGATATGTCTTATTGTTTCCTAACCTATTTCTATTAACACCTCTTCTTCTTCCCCTGGTGCGTTTTTTCTTTTTTTGTGATTCATGGGGGGCTGAGGTTCTATATGCGGTTTGATTATTTCTACCTGCGGAAAGATGTGCTCCCGTTCCTTTCTCCATTCTAAAAAAGAAAAACTTGTTTTGACTCCCTGCGTAGGTAGTGGAGTGTATGACACACTATCAGGTTCGCTCTCAGACTCAATTTCTGATAACACATAATATTCGTTATTGGCCATAATAGCCTCATGATTGGATGCTACCTGTGCGTCATATATTTCTTTAGCTCGTTTTTGTTTTAGATATTGATTTGTGTCGTGTTGGGGTAATACCCTTTGTGGTTGGGGAATAGGAACTGGGATAGGTATAAGGGAAAGAGTATGTGGTTTTCTAGACCTATTGTTATTGTTACTGGAAATAGGATTGCTCTTCTCTATCCTACTTCGTTTGGTCCCCACATGTTGATTGCTATTATGGTGTTCTTGTTTTTTTACCTGTTCATCTTTACTTTTTTTGTTCCAGGTTCTCTGGCGACCCGTATCATAGTCGTTCTTGTCCCTAAAGAACTTGCTATTTTTGGTACCTACTATTTCTAGTTCAATCTGATCTAGTCTCTTTTTGACTGTAGGTTCCATATCCTGAAGTTCTTTATTATTTAGAAAAGGGTCAAGTTTTATTTTTAAATCTTCCATTTCATTATCTAGCTGGATGAGTGTCTTTTTACGTTGATGTATCAACATTTTCATTAATGAAAAAGAACACTGATCCAAAATGTCATTCCATTCCTGCATGAATGGTAGATTCTGTGTGTCTACAGTTGGTACTTTCTGGACTCTGAGTCCTCGTGGGATTCGATGGTTTTCCAAATATTTACTTAAAGTGGTTACCTCCCACCACTGTCTGCTTTCTGCGACTAAGGCTTTCTCCAATTGGACCATGATTGGATGAAAATCCGCCACCTTGGGCTCCGCTACAGGAACCGTATTAGGATCATTAAAGATAAGATCCACATTAATGTTTCTACGGGATCTTGAATAAAATAATGTGCTCATAATTAAAGTGTGGTGTATACCAACAGTGAAATAAACTTAAAGCTGCTACACCTGTGCTGGCAAAACAGTAACTAGAAAAAGAATGGTGTATATAGCGCTAAAATACTAATTATCAGTGCATATAAATAAACAACAATAGTGCAGTAATGTGATAAATCACCTATACAAGGCAAGGCTGCCAGGAAATACTAACCCAAACACAGTTAGTGGAGAAACACAAATGAACAATACAGACCGGCGCCTCAAAGTCCAATTCAGGGAACAAAGATATAGTCCAAAGAATAGCTGCAGTGTCCAATGGAAGATAATCAAATCTTTAGACAGCAGGCTCCACAGCAACAAAAATCGTGTGCAATGCAAGGGAGACAAAAGGAAAAATCATAGTGCAACAAGGTAAGAACTAAACATATAACACATAGACAAAAACATACATACAACAATGACAGATAGGCTGACAAATATTTACGGAGTATTTAATAGAACACAATAAAATTGTCAAAGTCCCTTGCGGGATGAAACGCGTCAGAGGTTATCTAGTTGCATGATGTTGTTCCATCTACTTCAATAAATAGCCGTTTTTTCGTTAGAGCTGCGTGTTGGTTTTACCTGGCTACCTCAGTGCACCGCTTTTCTTTTTTGCTGTTCCGGATACCTCAGCTGGTTGCACGTGGATTGCACACACAGTCGCAGGCACCTATTCCGGTGCCTCATCTCCTCCACAGTGGGACACACTGGACACAGCGTGACAGCAGGTACTTTATTGGCAGAGTGGGTCGAGGGTGTCATAGCATCAGCCAGGCTGTTCCTATTCAGGATGGTCGGCGATTCTTAAGGGCACCCGTTATTACCCCTCCCCCCAACCTGCTTTATTTGTCCGCTGGATTTTCTATCGTGTCATTTCATTAAGTGCCCTACCTGTGTGTCTCTGATTATTAATGGACATATTAACCTCGCTCTAGCCCTTGAGCACTGGCGGCAGCTTATCCCTGCATTGTTTCCTCTTAAACTTGGCGTACACCCTAAAAAGTACTTTGAAAACTTAAGCACAGAATTACGTTGCTATGTGTCAACCGAAACAAAATGTATTAGGTGCAGCGTGGATGTTTCATTATCACCAAATGCATTATTTGCGTGCCTGGTTCTTTACACATATCATTTGTATTTCCTCACACTAGTTATAAATAAAAATAAAACGGTGTGTGTGTGCCGAGCAGGCGCATTTGAAGTGAAACTTCTTTTTGTGTTGTCACAGAAATTGTGTTTGTGATGGTGATGTTTTTAATTAAAAATCAAAACAGAATTTCAGTGCCAAAACGCAAAGAAGTTTAACTTAGAACGTGCGTGCGCGTCACACACCTATTTGTACTTCTATATGTACACTAACTGTGAATTCCTCATGTCCGTATGCGTGCGTCTGTGTGTGTGTGTGCGTCTGTGTGTCCGTCTGTGTTTGTGCGTGTCTGTGTGTGTGTGTGCGCACGTCTGTGTGTGTGTGTGCGTATGTGTGTTTCTGTGTGTGTCTCTGTGTGTGTGCATTTCTGTGTTTGTGCGCGTCTCTGTGTATGTGTGTCTGTATCTATGGTGTGTGCGCGCGGCGCCGACGGCTACTGTGCAGGAGCACCCACCCAGCGCCTACTGCGCAGGCACGCCCCACATGTGGCTGAACGCGGTGCATACTGCTCAGGCACGCCACACGGCGCCTACTGCGCAGATGCGGCATGTACTACGCAGGCACGCTGTGACGTTGGGAACGGCTCCTGCGCATGCGCACCGAGCGTGGGAGGCCTCCACATGCGTACCAGGTACTATAACGGCCTCTTCTGCCAGCAGTGGGCGCCACTTCCGGGACTGCACTTCCATCTCCAACAAGGAGATTTACTCCAAGCAAATGTTTTCATTTGGTTGGTGCCAGCATAGAAGTGTCACTTCAAAAAATAAACAAATACACGCAATTCTGTTTTAAGGAAAATTGTATCAATCGAGTATTCCACGCGACGCCATGCGTGGAAATTCATTGACAAACGACGTGTTGTACGTATGATATCCTCTAACGACCTTCACGCAAACAACGCCCATTTCACAGAGCTTTGCATTACTGGTTAGCGCAAAAATTTTGTACGCACGATTAATATTCAGATCCGATCTCAGTGCGGCGGCCGCCGGATCGCTGGCGCCTGTCCAGCCGCAGTCAATTATTGTTCAGAAACACTCAAGCTCTGGAGATGAATTGAATTGAGTCGGAGACATTCAATAGGGACGGATAAATTGCTTAAAACCTTCCCCTGGGATCGAGGCCAAATCCATATCTGAGGAGGATGAATAAATTACATCTGTAGCGACATGGGTAACCCTTTGTCTGCCAGAGCACCAGGCGGCTGTACAGGGTCGCAGACATTTCCTGGGGCCCAGGACTACAGTTCTGACCCCAAATACATATATAAAAAAGAAATGAAAAACCAAATACATATAAACCCTTACCTGGTCTCAGGTGTCAGGCCTCTGGCCCGGCTGCCGGTCCTCTAGTTTGACAAATGATGGCCTTGTTGTAATTGCATTGCAAACAAAGAACAGAATGAGAACACATGTACCTGTGGTTTTGAGGACGGACAACCAGTCTTGTCGCCAAAAGACGTAATATACAGATGGTAACAAACCCCTCTTGCTTACCGTGGACATGTTAAAAGATTAAACAAAAACCTACTTATTGGATTAATAAAAGCAAATAAAATATGCATAAATTTCATTCATTCCAAACACCGAACTATGCGTCAGGTGTACGACCTTCAACGAACTACAGTCACATAACGACCTTCACACCGCGCACCCTTTATGAACGTTTGCATTACTATTTGGCACTGAAATTTTTGAAGCACCAAAAATATAAAGATGTAATCTTCGTCCACGACTCCCAAAGTGACGTGGTCCAGGTTCACATGAAGGTGATAAAGGGTCTCGAAACCATGAACTCCTACTTCAAAGACCAGCGCCTTTGCTTACCCCAGGCAACATTTTCTTTGAACGGGTTAATGGGTTTAAAAACAGTATATTGATTTAGTGTCAGCGATGATGAGGCCATGAGACATTACTGAATCATCTTTAATATCACGTACTCTGGGGATCTTGGTAGTTAATTAAAGAGCTGATGTGGTAAAGGCCACGTATGTATGTATGTATGTATGTATGTATGTATGTATGTATGTATGTACAGGGCCGTCAACAGAAATCGTGGGGCCCGGGACAAACATTTTAAGCAGGACCCCCCCCCCCGTGTCGGCGGTATTGCCCGCCACCCCCACCCCATTTCACACCTCACAAGCCCCCTCTCTTTCCCCCCCCCTCTTCCCATGTATTTTTCTCCTTTCCGTCTCACCCCATCTCACTCTCCCATCTCGCATGTATTTCTCTTCCATGCTTCTCACTCTTACTCCAGCTTTTCCTCACTCACCACCTCCTCTCCCTCCGTCAATTACCCCACGCTCACTCATTCAGTACCCCCCCACACACACTATTCCTCCAACAAGATATATACCAAAAAACTTCCACCCCAAAATATATACAACCCCCCACCAAATGCATACAAAAATCCCACCTACCTAATACATACATATACCTACCCAATACATACATATACCTACCCAATACACACATATATACTGTATATACATACATATATACATATATACAGTGTTCGACAAACCTATACATTTGCTCGCCCCGGGCGAGTGGATTTAACCCCCGGGCGAGTAAATATTGGCCCAAGCAGCACACGTTTGGTACTAGGTGGCGAGTAGATTTTTTTGTGTGGCGAGTAGATTTTTTGGTGATTTGTCAACCACTGCATATATATATATATATATATATATATACACACATACATATATATACATACACACACACACACACACATATATATATATACTGTATATACTGTGACAAACGGCTTACTCCGGGGCTCCGCCGCCTGTCCGGGACTGTTGGAACACGGTCTTTTAGGGTAGGTTAAATGACGAGGCGTCACGTGCTGTTCCTTTAAACAGGCTATGCCTGGTTTATTCAGTCCCAGGCACTGAGACTGCCACACTGCATACAACAGAGACACATCAAAACAAAAAGCTGCTCACCTGAGTGATAACTTAACTTAGATCTTCCCTAACTCAGGGTGGAAGTGGCTTTTCCACTTCCAACAGCAAAATAAGTAACTTCGCAGTTTTAGACAAAAAGAACAGAATGATTTAACCTGTTTGGGGAGAGGCTTTACCCCTCTCTGCCTCCAGCAGACTTCCTGTCTCCAGGCTCTTGGGGGAGAGGGGAGAGGAAACAGGAAATCGGTCTTAAGTACCCGATTTCTAATAAGCAGGACAGGTGACAGAAATCAGGCAGCAAACAAACTCTGGTCTGGATCCCTCATCCCTCAGTTCCAGCACTTGCCAAACTGTGGGATGGAGTGCATGTATTATGAGGCTGCCCTGTTCACCTAAACAGGACAGAAACTATTCAGTATCCTGGGAGCCCTACATATGGAATTTATTACCATCCCCTGGTTTCTGTCACATATCCGCCCCCCCAGCTCAGACCCCAAGGGATGAGTGACCATGGATATTAGGGAATGCATGCTTGACAACCCGTCTGCATTGCCATGTTTGTGCCCTGACCTGTGTTCCACAGGAAAATTTAAAGGGTTGTAGGCTTAGGAACCACCTGGTCACTCTAGCATTCTTCTCTCTGTTTTGACACATCCAGGTAAGGGGTGCATGATCTGTGACCAACCAGAATTTTCTCCCCAACAGATAGTATTTGAGCGTCTCTACAGCCCACTTTATTGTGAGACACTCTTTCTCTACTATGGAGTAATTTTTCTCCTGGGGATTTACACTGGCGACACACTTTATTCGAGCTCGGCTAGTCCCACGAATTCGGGTATACCCGGGTGTATTGAGGTTTGTGACTGTTTTCTGCCCGAGTGCATTGAGTTATTTTCCAGGCAGGGATTGAAGCATTTTATTCCCGCTGGCTGCAATACTGCACAGTACATATATATATACTGCATTACAATTCATGAATTTATGCCATCTGGTAGACACGCGAAGCATTGCAGCCTATTAAATCCTAATCATTATCATTTAACAGATCAGCCGCCCATCAGCCAGGCATGAACCCAGGCTGGGAAGGCAAACGCAACGTGGCTTGTCAGAGGTGAGGAGCGGCGCATTCCAGGTATCTGCCAGGTACATACCGGGTATTTGCTCGAATAAAGTGTGTCGGTGCAGTAGTTTCCTACTTAAATAAAGGATGGGGTGTTCCTCACCTTGAGACTCCTGGGAGAGTACCGCCCCCAGCCCTACCTCAGATGCGTCGGTTTGGACTACGAACTCTTTGGAGAAGTCAGGTGTGACCAACACTGGTTGGGCACAGAGGGCTTCTTTCAGGCTTCTAAAGGCCTGTTCGGTTTCGGGGGACCACTTTACCATTAGCGGTCCTCTTGCTTTTGTGAGGTCGGTTAGTGGGGTTGCCTTAGTTGCAAAATTGGGAATAAACCTTCTATAGTACCCAATTAATCCCAAAAAGTTCCTTACTTGTTTTTTTGTAACTGGCCTTGGCCAATTTTGTATCGCCTCTACTTTGAGTGTTTGGGGTTTGAGTAAACCTCTGCCAATAGAATACCCCAGATACTTGGCCTCCTCCAGACCAATAGTGCATTTAGCGGGGTTAGCAGTTAGTCCAGCAGACCGAACTGCGTCGAGCACAGCTTGGACCTTTGGAAGGTGGGATTGCCAATCTTCACTATGGATTACCACATCATCCAGGTAGGCGGCAGCATACCGAGCATGTGGTTTTAAAATTTTATCCATCATTCTTTGGAATGTGGCGGGAGCTCCATGTAAGCCAAAAGGCAGCACCCTATACTGAAAGAGGCCGTCTGAGGTTGAGAAGGCTGTCTTTTCTTTTGCCCTTTCTGTGACGGGAACCTGCCAGTACTCTTTTGTTAGGTCTAGGGTTGTGCGATATCGGGCTTTGCCCAGTCTCTCTACAAGTTCATCCACCCTGGGCATGGGATAAGTATCAAATTTTGACACCGCGTTTAGTTTCCGGTAGTCATTACAAAACCTTGTTGTACCATCTGGCTTTGGCACTAAAACTATAGGGCTGTTCCACCCACTTTGGGATTCCTCAATTACACCTAGTTTTAGCATTTTTTTAACCTCTAAACTTATAGCCTCTCTTTTGGCCTCTGGGATTCGGTACGGTTTAAGGTTAACTCGGACCCCCGGTTCAGAGACTAGGTCATGTTCAATTACGCTAGTTCTACCTGGCTGTGTAGAGAAGACTTCTTTGTTTCTTCTCACTAAATTCTGGACCTCTCGTTTCTGATGAACGGACAGGGTTTCAGCTATGCTAACCTCTGGGTCAGTTTCTCGATTCTCTGACTGACCTGGGGGTACTAGGGTTAACAAGACCTCTATCTTTCCAGGGCTTAAGTAGGTTTATATGGTAAATTTGCTCAGATTTCCTCCTACCTGGCTGTCTCACCTTATAATTTACTTCTCCCACTCTTTCCAAGACCTCATAAGGCCCATGCCACTTAGCAAGGAATTTACTCTCTACGGTGGGAACCAGAACTAGCACCCTATCGCCTGGAAAAAAATTCTGACCCTAGCACCCTTATTATACGTATTCCTCTGTGCTTCTTGAGCTTTTTCCATGTGTTCCCTCACTATAGGTAGGACTGCAGCTATGCGGTCCTGCATCTGGGCAACATGCTCTATTACACTTCTGTAAGGGGTAACCTCGTGTTCCCAAATCTCTTTGGCTATATCCAGTAAGCCCCTTGGGTGTTGGCCATACAATAGTTCAAACGGGGAGAAGCCTGTGGATGATTGGGGAACTTCCCTAATGGCAAATAACAGGTATGGTAACAAACAATCCCAGTTTTTCCCATCCTTATCGACCGCCCGGCGTAACATGCTCTTTAAGGTTTTATTGAACCGTTCCACTAAACCATCTGTTTGTGGATGATAGACTGAGGTTCTGAGATGCTTGATTTTTAGGAGTTTACATAACTCTTTTGTTACTTGGGACATAAATGGTGTTCCCTGGTCAGATAAGATCTCTTTAGGAATTCCGACCCGGGAAAACAGAACTATTAACTCTTTTGCTATGTTTTTAGCAGAGGTGCTACGTAGGGGAACTGCCTCCGGATATCGGGTGGCATAATCTAATATTACCAATATATGCTGATGTCCCCTAGCGGACTTTATTAGGGGTCCTACTAGATCCATAGCAATCCGGTCAAATGGCACATCTATTATGGGAAGGGGTACCAATGGGCTACGGTACGCTTTGAACGGGGCGGTGATCTGACATTCTGGGCATGAGGAGCAATAATTTGTAATTTCTGCCAGAACCCCAGGCCAATAGAAGCTTCGGAGAACCTTTTCTTTTGTCTTTTCCACCCCTAGGTGACCCCCCAATGGGTGACTATGTGTGAGGTGTAATACTACATTACGGAATGTCCGTGGTACCAATAATTGTTTAGTTGTAATTGATTTCCTTTTATCAACCCGATATACTAGGTCGTTCTCTACCTCGAAGTAGGGGTAGGCAAGTGACCTATCTAGTTGGCCAGGAGTACTATTCTGGTCCTGTATATTCCCCCTTGCTACCGCTAATGTGGGGTCTTCCCACTGGGCCTTCTTAAAACTCCCAGGACTGACCTCTAGGTCAGCGAGGGTCTTATCCTGTTCTGGGGTGGTAAGTGCCTGTTCAACATCTTGATTTGGGGTATTCCCTACCAAGGTAGCCATGGGGAAGGGAATTTTACAGCACTCCTCCTTTTTCCCCTTCTTATTTGGGCCCTCGTCAACCTCTATTTCTGAAAAAGGGAAAGGATTTGTTTATTCTGTTACTTCATTATGGTTCGCTATTGAACTCTGGCCTCTATTCTGAGATGAGGACCACATTTTTAGAAAATGGGGAAAGTCGGTCCCTATTAACACATCATGTTCCAGTTTGGGTACTATACCCACTTTGAAATCTAAAGAACCAAACTCTGTTTCAATAAGAACATCAACAGTGGAATATTCGTGATTATCCCCATGTATACAACAAATTGCCAAACTTTGTGAACTGTTTACCTGTTTTTTCTCAATGGGCAACAGGTATTCGGACACTAGTGTGACCATACGCCCAGAGTCAAGAAGTGCCCGAACCCTCTTACCATTTACCTTTACAAATGCCCAGAGATGGTTATTCAAGGGGTCCTCTGGGCTAGAGCCCATACATTGGGATCACAGTGAATAAGGTTCAACGCTGTTGCATTGCATTGGTTCAGCATTTAGTGGGCAGACATTCGCGGTGTGGCCCCTCTCATAACAATTTACACATTTAGGTACATAGTCTGTGTCCCACTTAGAGCCCTTTTTCGGCTCCCCATGTTGGCTTTGGCCCTTAGTGTGCGAGCCACTGTTGCTGGTGCTGTGTGAAGGCGGTCGTCGCTCTTCAGCCCCCCTTAACCCTGGTACCCTTTTACCGTCTCTGGAAGAGTCCTGGAACCTTGGGTAGTGGGGATGCTCCATGACTATGGGTTGCGGGTGCTCTTCTGCTGCATTGTACCTTTCTACGAGGGCCACCAGCTCGTCTGCATTGTGGGGGTCACTCTGACTGACCCAACGGCGTAGGGCAGAGGGAAGTTTCCTCAAGAACTGGTCCATGACCAACCGTTCTACGATGTGGCTTGCTGAGTTGATCTCGGGTTGTAGCCACTTCTGAGATAGGTGGATGAGGTCATACATCTGGCTTTGGGTGGCTTTATCCAACGTGAAGGACCATGGGTGGAACCTTTGGGCACGAACAGTCGTGGTTACGCCGAGGCGGGCGAGGATCTCAAACTTCAATTTTGCATAGACGTTAGCTTCGGCTGGCTCTAGATCAAAGTAAGCCTTCTGGGGTTCGCCGCTTAAGAAGGGTGCGATTAGCCTGGCCCACTCAGCTTCTGGCCATCCCTCTCTCTGTGCCGTGCGTTCAAACGTGAGAAGATAGGTTTCAACATCATCCGAGGGCCCCATCTTCTGAAGGTAGTGGCTTGCCCTGATCATTTTCAGGACTGGGGTTGCCTCTGCCAGTGGAGTGTTAATGATAGTCCCTCTCAGGATCTCGAGTTCCTGTTGTAAGCCCTGGGCGAACCGTTGTTGCTCCTCTCTCAGCAAGCGGTTTGCCTCTTGCTGGTTTGCATTCGCGATTTGCAGAGCTGCATTCGCCTCTTGCAGGGCTGCATTCGTCTGTTGCTGGTTTGCATTAGCCTCTTGCAGGGCTGCATTTGTCTGTTGCTGGTTTATTAACAGCTGTTGCTAGGTTTCATTTGCGTCTTTCTGGACAGCGACATTGCGTACCAGCGCACTCACCACGTCTTCCATCTTATTTGGAGAGAGAAAAAAAAACTTTTTTTTTTTTTTTTTTTTAAGTTCTTTAACCCGCAGACCTTTTAGTGTTCTGCCCACATTCTCCACCATATGTGACAAACTGCTTACTCCGGGGCTCCGCCACCTGTCCGGGACTGTTGGAACACGGTCTTTTAGGGTAGGTTATATGACGAGGCGTCACGTGCTGTTCTTTAAACATGCTATGCCTGGTTTATTCAGTCCCAGGCACTGAGACTGCCACACTGCATACAACAGAAACACATCAAAACAAAAAGCTGCTCACCTGAGTGATAACTTAACTTAGATCTTCCCTAACTCAGGGTGGAAGTGTCTTTTCCACTTCCAACAGCAAAATAAGTAACTTCGCAGTTTTAGACAAAAAGAACAGAATGTTTTAACCTGTTTGGGGAGAGGCTTTTCCCCTCTCTGCTTTCAGCAGCCTTCCTGTCTCCAGGCTCTTGGGGGAGAGGGGAGAGGAAACAGAAAATCGGTCTTAAGTACCTGATTTCTAATAAGCAGGACAGGTGACAGAAATCAGGCAGCAAACAAACTCTGGTCTGGATCCCTCATCCCTCAGTTCCAGCACTTGCCAAACTGTGGGATGGAGTGCATGTATTATGAGGCTGCCCTGTTCAGCCTAAACAGGACAGAAACTATTCAGTATCCTGGGAGCCCTATATATGGAATTTATTACCATCCCCTGGTTTCTATCACAATACATACATACACACACACACACACACACACACACACATATATATATTTATATATATATATATATATATATATATATATATATATATATATATATCTATCTACATATAGTCAGATAAGGCAGTTGGCACTCCAATAGGTGCTGGTAAGCCACAGGTGCACGTCCCATATAGAGAATTGTCATGGAACAAGAACTGCATTTCTGATTCACCCCCCTCTTTCCTTTGTAGCTTCTGCCTGTCAGTTCTTATTTTCAGCTGCATGGAGTTGCACACACATACTGTGCCTGTGTGATATGTAACAATGTTGCATTTCTTGCTTCTGGGCATGTAATCAGTGAACTGCTACTGCAGCCTCTGAGATCCTCCAAGTTAATGGGCTTTCCCATTTTCCCCCCTGTCCTTGCTGACAGTTACAGAAGTCTCACTTCACTTTTAGTGTGACCATTGCCCCTCACTTCCTTTTCCACCATCACCTCTGGATGAGTGAGTACCCTGCTATAACTGCTGTAGTGGTAGGATTACCCTTTTCACCTGCCCTTAACTACCAAGCACCCACAGAGAGGCATTATCTAAACACCAACATTTCTTCACAAGTGCCTGTCTTTTACCCTGCTTTCCCTCAATAAAGTAAAGAAAAGAAACAGAACTTGTTGTGCTTTGAAAAGAGGGCCGAGTTGAAGCTATCTGGGCTAAATCATCTTACATATGACCCTGGCCTCCAGAATAAGAATGTAGTTATACGTTACCTTTCCAAGGATTGGTAAACAAGAGACAGCACTCAATGTTGAAAATCAAAGTGTATTAGTGATAGCAAAAATACATCCAGAAACCCTGGAACGGTAACGTATAAATATATATATATATACAGTTTTCGACAAACCTATACATTTGCTCGCCCCGGGCGAGTGGATTTAACATCGTGGCGAGCTCCTATGGCCCAAGCAGCACATGTGTGGTACTAGGTGGCGAGTAGATTTTTTTGTTCGGCGAGTAGATTTTTTGGTGATTTGTCGACCACTGTGTGTATATATATATATATATGTATATGTATATGTATATGTATTATATATATATAGATAGATATAGATATACACACACACATATGTACACCCACCTTACTGTGGCCTTTGTCCCCCGCTGTTGGCGGCCCTGTGTATGTATGTATGTATGTATTTATGTCTTTATTTATATAGCGCCATCAGTGTACATAGCGCTTCACAGCAGTAACACACATGACAATCATATAAATAACAAATACAGTAATACAAATAACAGAACATGGGAATAAGCGCTTCAGACGTAAAAGTAACATTTCGGAAGAGGAGTCCCTGCTCCGAGGAGCTTACAATCTTATTAGTGGGAGGACTTACAGAGACAGTAGGAGGGCATTCAGGTAAGTGCGTCTGTATGGGGCCAAGCTTTATGTATCGTGTATAGTATTAGCCACGATGCTACTCATATGCTTCTTTAAGCAAGTGTGTCTTAAGCTGGGTCTTAAAGGTGAATTGAGAGGGTGCTAGTCGGGTACTGAGGGGAAGGGCATTCCAGAGGTGTGGGGCAGGCAGTGAGAGGTTTAAGGCGGGAGAGGGCTTTAGATACAAAGGGGGTTGAGAGAAGACATCCTTGAGAGGAACGCAAGAGTCGGGATGGTGCATACCGAGAAATTAGGGCTGAGATGTAAGGAGGACTAGAAGAGTGTAAAGCAGGCCTGCCCAACTCGTAAAGTGAGAAGGGCCGAACTGCTCCAAGGAAAAAAATTTGGGACCGCACGGGTTAAGCATCAACATCATCATCATCTCTCCTCCAGCACCTCTCACTATCAACCTTTACGATACTCCCCATTTATCTCTCATACCCCCATCTCTCCCCCTCACCCACACAATACCCCCCTCCACATCAAACACAATACCCCTCCACATCCCCCAAGCCCATTCCATATCAGCACCCCCCCCCAAGTCAGCATCCCATGTCAGCATCCCCCCCACAAGTCAGCATCCCCCCCATGTCTCTCTTCCCTCAATATGACACTCTCTCCCCCTCCCCTAAATGACACTCTCCCCCTCCTCTCAATATGACTCTCTCCCCCTCCTCTCAATATGACTCTCTCCCCCTCCCCTCAATATGACTCTCTCCCCCTCTCCTCAATATGACTCTCTCCCCCTCCCCTCAATATGACACACTCTCCCCCCTCAATATGACACACTCTCCCCCTTCCCTCAATATGACACTCTCTCTCCCTCCCCTCAATATGACACACTCTCTCTCCCTCAACTCAATATGACTCTCCCCTTCCCCTAAATGACACGCTCTCCCTCCCCTAAATGACACTCCCCCCCCTCCCCTCAAAATGACACTCTCTCCCCCTCCCCTCAATATGACACTCTCTCCCCCTCCCCTCAATATGACACTCTCTCCCCCTCCCCTCAATATGACACACTCTCCCCCTCCCCACAATATGACACACTCTCCCCCTCCCCTCAATATGACACTCTCTCCCCCTCCCCTCAATATGACACTCTCTCCCCCTCCCCTCAATATGACACACTCTCCCCCCCCCCACAATATGACAAACTCTCCCCCTCCGCTCAATATGACACACACTCCCCCTCCCCACAATATGACACACTCTCCCCCTCCCCTCAATATGACACTCTCTCCCCCTCCCCTCAATATGACACTCTCTCCCCCTCCCCTCAATATGACACACTCTCCCCCCCCCCACAATATGACAAACTCTCCCCCTCCGCTCAATATGACACACACTCCCCCTCCCCACAATATGACACTCTTTCCCCCTCCCCTCAATATGACACTCTCTACCCCTGCAACTCACATCACACCCTCCCCCTACAACTCACATCACTTCCCCCCCTGCACCTCACATGTCAGCAGCCCACCCCCCCCCTCACATGTCAGCAGCCCCCCCATACATGTCAGCAGCCCCCCCATACATGTCAGCAGCTCCCCCATATATGTCAGCAGCTCACCCCCCCTCAGATGTCAGCAGCCCGCCCCCCACCAGCCCGTTTTTCACCCCCACCCCAGCCCGTTTTACACACACACACACACACACACACACACACACACACACACACACACACACACACACACACACACACACACACACACACACACACACACACACACACACACACACACACACACACACACACACACACACCTCTTAGATCAGCTCAGCACATCCTCCCCGATACTAAGCCCCGCCCCCGGCATGCTCTGACCTCCCCGGCAGCCTGCTATTGAAAAAAAAAATACTCGTCCTCATTCTGCAGCTGCCCCCGCGCACCGCAAAACCCGGGAGCTTGGAGGGAGGAGGAGGGGTCGGGGAGGAAGGAGGAGGGGGTGGAGGAGGGGGGGGAAGATGAATTGGCTCCATTTTTTAAAACTTTTTTTTAAATTATTATTTATTTAATTAATTAATTAACTGGTGCCCGGCGGAGTCATCGTGGGCCTGGTGTAAAGCTTTAAAATGGACATTACTACATACGACATACTACATACATACGAGCATTCCAACCCCCTCCCCCCAAAATACAAAACAGGCCCTGCAAAAAAATACAATACCCCCCAACCAGGGTTGTCATCTTCTACTGAAAGCCAACCCGGAGACAACATTTTAAAATGTTGCGCTTACCTTCTTCGGCGGCGTCTCCCTGGCAAATTTGGCTCTGTTCCAACATCCTCCTGCATCTCCCGTTCCAACCCTTCAATATGGCCGCGCGTTGTCACACGGCGCCACGTTGCCATGACAACCGGACGCGAAGTGACATCACGGCGTCATGCAGCATCAAGTGGCCATGACAACTGGATGCCTTATGGTGCCGCAGGATAATGTGGCGTCTTGTTGTCATGGCAACGGGCGTCACGTGATGCTGTGACGTCACGTAGCTTCCCTGTTGCCCTGGCAACGTGGCACCATTTGACGCCACGTGGCCATATTGAACTGAGTTATAGCAGGGGAAGATGCCGGGAGGACTTCGAGGCCGCCAGGAAATGCCACCGCCGAACGCAAACACACGCCACCACCTGGAGGTTTACTGGGAAAACCCGGAGCCCGGAGATACGTGGTCAAAACCCGGAGTCTCCAGGTCAAACCAGGAGTGGTGGCAACCCTGCCCCCAACCCCAAAATACAATACACACACACATACAAAATACTATACTACCCCCGGTCACGGTGAGATTATGGCAGGCTGTATAAGTCACACATAAATATATATAACAGTTGATATATATTTATCACTGGGTCTGAACTGGGACGAGACTTAGATATGATAAAATAGAATTTATTCCTTGATAAAGGTGAACACACAGAACTGTACAAATAACAGGCAAAATATAGACACTTACGTAAAATGGAAATGATGAAGCAGTCACATATGGACTGGCAGTTCATACAGCACTCTTCATAGTCATCAAGACACCAAAGACATGAAAAGACCTCTTGCAGGAAGACAGTGCATAACGTTTCTCTCAGCAATCAAGATGGTATAGAACAGACTGAACGCTTGAAGAACTTGAAGAACATGAACAACACTGGATAAGGGCTTGACCACAGATTATATACCTTTTGTGGCCCTATCCTTAACCTTAAGTACAGGTGATTGGCTTTCAATTACCTCCAGCCACTCACTAACGTGGGAAAGCATTCTGACCCATGCCCCCCTGCTAGTTAGCACATGCGCAGAAGAACTCTGGGTTCTCATTTCTGAAGCCCCACATTTGCATCAGGAATGCCAGCCAGTCTATCCATTTGGAGTTCTGGCAGGAAAACCTTTGTTGAAAGGTGTGAAATGGGACACTTAAAGACTGCTCTGGTTTGAGCCCGCTCCGCCCTCAGGTAAACAGGGAGGGTGACAAAACCCTTTGAACAATACTTAAGTCCTAGACATTGGGTCGCCTCTAGGGCCATCTGCTATCCTGGTATGCAAAAGAATTTCCTCTGGGTTCTTCCCATACCTTGAAACACAGTATTAAACCTAAAACATAAACATATTAAAATATCCGGTTCCGCTGGGTCCAGCAGGTCCAAACTTCCCAGTTCTCAATGTCGGAACGGGGACGCCATATGGTCCAAAAAACGACATGCTACGACCTTCGGAACCGGAGTTACACAAATGCACCTTAAATCATTTTTCATTTTAATACAAAAATCTCCGCTAAAAGAAATCTCAGCTTTTCACTAAATCCCCATTGAAAACAACGGGCTCCGCCGCCATGGGTTTCAATGGAGCAACTCCGCCATTGTAGTCAATAGAGTTTCCTGCCATAGACTTTCATTGGGGAACCGCCGCCATTGAAGTCTATGAGAAAATCCACAAATCTTTACCTTCGTCCATACTGCGTCTGGTTGGTCTGAGGGGGCTGGGAATGGGCCTGCATTAAAGCCGGAACCTTGGCTACATGCCACCCAAATCCCATCCCTCTGAGCATTCCAGAACCGGAGATATGGACTTACACATTTCAACATTTTACACTTAGTCATTTTTTCACCATGCGGCTTTTCCCCCATTAGAATCAATGGTAAAAGTCCCGAACTTTCAAGGGGGTCCATACTCCGTCGGGTTTGTCCAAGAGGGTCAAGGATGGTTCTGCAGTGATGCCAGAGCAGTGACAACAGATACCCCAAGCCTTGATCCTCTGGTCCCTCCGGAACCGGAGATATGGATTCCTAAATTACAGCATTTCACACTTAGTCATTTTTCGGAGCTGTTTCTGCCGCCGCCATTGAAGCCTATGGCGCGACCCGCTCTTCTCGGTTCGACCCTTATCGGGGGTCCAGGATACGGGGACCCGGTTGTGGTCGAGTGGGGGGAGGTCTAGGAACTAGGGACAGAAAGAATTTTATTTCTAGGGCCCCCAGAACAGTTTATTCCCACGCCACTTGTCGTTGAACTTGACTTGTAAGTGATCAAAGCTCTCCTATTGAGAATGTATCCACTTTGCGGTTAAGCGGTTTGGACGGCAGCCAACTCGTTCTTGGAAAGCTCTTTCAAGGGTTTCTCCATTGAAGTCAATGAGCCCATAGACTTTCAATGGGAAACTGCCGCTCTCCCTCTCGGACGCCTTCTGCTGGTCTTCTCAGGAACAGGACTCCACAGCAAGATTCACCATTAAAAAGCATTGAGCCCCAATGGCGGCCTATGGGAACCTGCAAAATGGTGCCTGAAAAGGCGGGAAAGTTACACAAAGGGCTATAATCACTATACCACTATTAACCCTTGTGCTACCGGATGGATCCCAGTGTGTGATGCAGACACTGATATAACAATAAAACATGGGGAACAGTGGAATATACATTTTCAGGTTATGACAAGGGTTAAATCACACGTCTGGGCCTCAGCCCAGTTAACCCCTTGTCTCCCTGGTGAGGTTAGAGGGTGGCCAATTGGGGTGTAACCCCTTTAATCCCGGGCCAAATCCTCTCCATCATCACACCTCCCCTGCTCAATGGGTGCCTCATGCCCCAGTCGCCTCCCCCAGGCACTGGGGTACCACTGGCGCCCTTGAAGCACTCAACAAATCCTGAGGGGTTGGCCTGGCAAAATTGTCCTTCGGCATTGTCCAGTACATTGTCCTGGCCACAGTGGATTGTAAAGTCCAGATCTTGTGGAGCAGTGCTCCACCTTGGCTGCCGGGCATTCTCCTTTGCCTCCCTCTGCCCCCCACCCCGTGCCTTGAGAACCAAGTCCATGGTGAAGGGGCCCCGGTGCAGTCCAGGCTGCACACTGCCCAGAGACTGGCATGTCTCTGGATCTGCAGGAGACCAGCTATCCAGCACAGACCGTCGCTTTCCTGTCAACCAAGTCTGGGAAAGAGCTATGTCACTATCCTGTAGGGACCCTACCTGCTCTGGCCCTGTGCCCACCTGTAGCTGCTCTGCTATACTCCTGACTCTCCTCCCTGGCTGCCTATCTACCCACAGCCCCTCCTTTGGGAACCCAGGGGGATCTGTCAGAGGGGTCACTCCTGGCCAGTCAGAACAAGGGACCTTCTGCCTACCTAGCCCATCCCTAGCTTCTGCCAGCTGCCTAACACCCCACTGACCTCCTATCTCCCCCTGCTCCACGGTGCCTTCTTGCCTAGCCTCCCCTAGGCCCAGCACCTCAGCCTGCTGCTTACCTCCCTGCAGCCCACCTGCACTCCTCTCTCCCCTGGGCCATCCTAACCCAGACACTGGAACTACCTGAGTGCACCTACCTCCCTGACCTTGTCTCCCCCTTACCAGGGATGAGCTCAGGGGCATCTCTCCAGATGCAACCGCCTTAGCTCCTGGCTGGCAGGTATCCCTGGGGTGGCCCAAACTGGCCACTGCCCATGATACCCCCAGCCCATAGCTAGGCTGCAACAGGGGGTTGCTGATCTGAGAAACCCCCTCAGGCTCTGCCAGGGTAATGGGGGATTCTAGCTGCCATACCTGCTGCTGTACCTCCCCGGCTACTACTAGCCCTTCTTCTCCCACTGAGATCTGATGCTGGCTACCTACCTGCAGCCTCCCCTCACTCCGCTTCTCCCTAGCTAATCCTAACCTGGATCCTAGGGACACCTGAGTGAGGCCATCTCCCTGACACTGTCTCCCCATTACCGGGGATGAGCTCAGGGTTGCTGGTGCAGATGCACCCACCTTAGCTCCTGGCTGGCAGGTAATCTGGGGGTGGTCTAACTTTGCCACAACCCCTGAAATCTGGGGGTGGTCTAACTTTGCCCCAACCCCTGATACCTCCAGCCCATAGCAAGGCTGCAACAGTGGGGCTCTTAACTGAGAGTCCCCTTGCTGCTCTGCCAGGGTAATGGGGAAATCTGGCTGGCTCACTTGCTGCCTTCCCTCCACGGTTCCCACTGGCCCACCCACCCCTCTCCCAGGCAATCCTACCCTAGAGCTGGGTGCTAACGGGGCTAGCCCCTCTCCCTGAAGCTGTGCCCCCATTACCGGAGGTGAGCTCAGAGTTGCTGGTGCAGATGCACCCACCTTAGCTTCTGGCCGGCAGGTAATCTGGGGGTGGTCTAACTTTGCCACTACCCCTGAAATCTGGGGGTGGTCTAACTTTGCCCCAACCCGATACCTCCGGCCCATAGCAAGGCTGCAACAGTGGGGCTCTTAACTGAGAGTCCCATTGCTGCTCCGCCAGGGTAATGGGGGAGTCTAGCTGCCCTACAAGCTGCCCTTTCTTCCCCTCCCCTGGTAGGGGTCACCCCTATAGTGAAACAACAGGGTACAGTCATAGGGAAACATAAGTCAGAGTCAGTCTGCGACTTGGTCTGGCTTACCTTGCTGGTCCCCGCAGAGACCGCTGCCTTCGTTGGTCCCAATTGCAGGGGGATTGGAGTGGCCGCCGCCGGCCCCATCTGAGCTGGGCAGCACCGGGCCGCTGCCGCAACAGCGCCCGGGTTGGGTACAGGTACAACAGTGCAGGACAAGGGTCCTAGGTCTTTGTGGAGGAACACAGCTCCATGCAAACTTGGTAAAATAACCCCCTCCCGCAAACCCTGTCCCTCCCCCCAAATAAAACTGCCGCCGGCAGGATGCCGGAGTGGCGGCTTCTTCTCCGCCGCCGCTGGTTCTCTGCCGGGATCAGGTGGATGGCCGCTGCTCTCCGCCGCTGTTGCTGATGCAGCCCGTCCAGGTTCTCCAGGAGACGTCCCGAGGAGGGTTGTCGCCCTGGCTGGGCGGGAGCCATCAGAGGATGCCGCTAACTGGGTCATCTTTTCCGCAGCTCGTGAGCGCTGGCCCTGAGGGGCTTCTTCGCCTGACCGTGCACAGTCAGGGCACTGGGCATTATTGTGGCCCATTTGTTGGCAGTACCGCAGCGGCTGCCGGTGCTTCTCCGCCACCGGTGGACTAACCCCAGCAAGGGGCCACGGAGTCCAGAGCGGAGTTGCCTGAGCGCCGGGCTCATTCCAGAGCTACTCCGCCGCCGGTGGACTAACCCCAGCAAGGGGCAACGGAGTCCAGAGCGGAGATGCTTGAGCGCCGGGCTCTGGGAGGGGATAAGCGGGTCGGTGTGGTACCGATGCAAGGAACTGGGTCCACTTCGCCGAGAACCACATCTTGCCCAACGCACACACCAGTGCTAGCTCTTTCAGGGAAAATGGACGGGCCACTGCAACGGCCGTTACCTCTCCTGGTGCAAGAGTGCCGTGGTTTCCAAGACCACCCGCTCCCTCCACAAGTCTCTGCCGTCACAGAGCTGGGTCCATTCCCTGCTCTCCGGGCGGTTTGATGGTTACAGCGGCTGCAGCTGTGGATCTTTGCTCAGCCTGCCGGGTTTCATGCTCACCGATTGCTGTCTCTCTCTCAGCCTTGCTGGCTGCTGGTCCCCGCGCCGACTTGATGCACTCCTCCGGTCTTAGTGCCCGGCTCCAGTCAGACGGATGGCCGGCACTTTGGTTCTGGAGGCAATGCTTCTCACAAGTAGGGGAACAGTGAGGAGGTGCCATATCTTGTGTTATATGGAACCGCCGCCATTGAAGTCTGAGAAAATCCACAAATCTTTACCTTCGTCCATACTCCGTCTGGTTGGTCTGAGGGGGCTGGGAATGGGCATGCATTAAAGCCGGAACCTTGGCTACATGCCACCCAAATCCCATCCCTCTGGGCATTCCAGAACCGGAGATATTGACTTACACATTTCAACATTTTACACGTAGTCATTTTTTCACCATGCGGCTTTTCCCCCATTAGAATCAATAGTAAAAGTCCCAAACTTTCAAGGGGGTCCATACTCCGTCGGGTTGGTCCAAGAGGGTCAAGGATGGTTCTGCAGTGATGCCGGAGCAGTGACTACAGATACCCCAAGCTTTGATCCTCTGGTCCCTCCGGAACCGGAGATATGGATTCCTAAATTACAGCATTTCACACTTAGTCATTTTTCGGAGCTGTTTCTGCCGCCGCCATTGAAGCCTATGGCGCGACCCGCTCTTCTCGGTTCGACCCTTATCGGGGGTCCAGGATACGGGGACCCGGTTGTGGTCGAGTGGGGGGAGGTCTAGGAACTAGGGACAGAAAGAATTTTATTTCTAGGGCCCCCAGAACAGTTTATTCCCACGCCACTTGTCGTTGAACTTGACTTGTAAGTGATCAAAGCTCTCCTATTGAGAATGTATCCGCTTTGCGGTTAAGCGGTTTGGACGGCAGCCAACTCGTTCCTCGAAAGCTCTTTCGAGAGTTTCTCCATTGAAGTCAATGAGCCCATAGACTTTCAATGGGAAACCGTCGCTCTCCCTCTCGGACGCCATCTGCTGGTCTTCTCAGGAACAGGACTCCACAGCAAGATTCACCATTAAAAAGCATTGAGCCCCAATGGCGGCCTATGGGAACCTGCAAAATGGTGCCTGAAAAGGCGGGAAAGTTACACAAAGGGCTATAATCACTATACCACTATTAACCCTTGTGCTCCCGGATGGATCCCAGTGTGTGTGTGATGCAGACACTGATTAACAATAAAACATGGGGAACAGTGGAATATACATTTTCAGGTTATGACAAGGGTTAAATCACACGTCTGGGCCTCAGCCCAGTTAACCCCTTGTCTCCCATGTGAGGTTAGAGGGTGGCCAATTGGGGTGTAACCCCTTTAATCCCGGGCCAAATCCTCTCCATCGTCACACCCCCGCTCCCCCAAAATACAATACCCCCGAACCCCAAAATACAATACTCACAAAATACAATACACACACACAAAATACAGCACACACCTACCTTTGGGGTGGTCTGAGGTCTCTGGTGCCCCGGCTCTCTCCCGCCGGTGCGCGCCGGATGTTGCAGAGAGGGAAGCCCGGCGTGGCAGAGGCCCTGCTTTGCAGAAAGGAGCCAGCAGAAGCTGGACAGAGCCGGGGCACCTGTGGGAGGCCTGGCCGGGCCCTAATTCCAGGACCGGTGGGCCAGACCGTGACACTTGTCCCGGCTCTCCCCCCCCCCTCCTTCTTGACGGCCCTGTCACCAATGAAGAAGAGACCTGTGAGGTTTGGAAAGCTTTGTACATGTGAAGAAGAGACCTGTGACGTTTGGATAGCTCTGTACATGTGAAGAAGAGACCTGTGAGGTTTGGAAAGCTCTGTACATGTGAAGAAGAGACCTGTCAGGTTTGGCAAGATCTGTACATGGGAATAAGAGACTTGTGAGGTTTGGAAAGCTCTGTAGAGAGCTATAATTACAAAGTTCAGCACAATACAGAGGGAATCCCGATCACTTAGGTGCCCGGCGCCACCGAACTGACATTCCCGGAGCAGCTTCCAGTTCTGTAGTAGATCGAGAGTATTCAGGTAGCTTTGGATGCACTTTGGGGCAAGGCAAGTCCAAATCTCCCACCCGACATACACGCAGATCGACTTTGTGTGTCTCTGGCACGTCCTCAGAGCCCCCCTCTTAGTTTATCTGCACGCCAGCCCAGGAGAGATCTCCGGGACTCAGATCGGCTGCTACTTTCCTAGGCTCCCGCCTCCCGGTCTCCATCGGATATCATGGAGCTCGGGGCAGTGACCAATCCCACCGTGGATGCTGGAAAGGCAGAAATCAGAGCTCAAGGACTCATCTGTGTTTGCCAATCCTGGCTGGGTGTGTATCTCCTGGGTGTGTATCTCCTCCTAAACTCCCCCCTACCTCCTCCTAAACTCCCCCCCCCTAAATTCCCTCCCCCCCACCTCCTCCTAAAGTCCCCCTCTAACCTCCTCCTAATGTCCCCCCTACTTTCTTCTACACTCTTCCGCCTACCTCCTCCTAAACTCCCCCCCACCTCCTCCAAAAGTCTGCCTATCTCCTCCTACACTCCTCCCTCCTCCTAAACTCTCCCCCTCTACTTCCTCCAACACTCTCCCTCTCTACTTCCTCCAACACTCTCCCCCTCTACTTCCTCCAACACTCTCCCCCTCTACCTCCTCCTACACTCTACCCCCCCCCCATCTCCTGCAAAACCCGTCCCCTACCTCCTCCTAAACTCCTCCCCCCCTACCTCCTCCTAGGGTCACCAGGTGGCTTCTCCAAAAATACTGGACATAATAGTGAAAGATGCAACGCGCTCGAGAAAAGTCGGTGGGGAGGTGTGTTATTTATAAAGGATCTGACTGTTACGTCATTTTTCCTAAATTTCTCTCCAAGTGTGCACCAATTTGCACCATTTCATATTCCAGAGAGGTAACACCTCACACATACATGTCCAGAGAGGTAACACCTCACACATACATGTCCAGAGAGGTAACACCTCACACATACATGTCCAGAGAGGTAACACCTCACACATACATGTCCAGAGAGGTAACACCTCACACATACATGTCCAGAGAGGTAACACCTCACACATACATGTCCAGAGAGGTAACACCTCACACATACATGTCCAGAGAGGTAACACCTCACACATACAAGTCCAGAGAGGTAACAGCTCACATATACATGTCCAGAGAGGTAACACCTGACACATACATGTCCAGATACAGTAGGTAACACCTGACACATATATGTCCAGAGAGGTAACACCTCACACATACATGTCCAGAGAGGTAACACCTCACACATACATGTCCAGAGAGGTAACACTTCACACATAGATGTCCAGAGAGGTAACACCTCACACATACATGTCCAGTATTACCATTATTGTTTTTACTGGACAGTGTGTCCAAATACGGGACATTCCGGTTCAATACCAGAAACCTGGTAACCCTACCTCCAGCTAAACTCCCCCACCTCCTCCTAAACTCCCCCCCCACCACAGCACCTCCTATACCCCCCCACAGCACCTCCTAAACACCCCCCACCAGCTCCTAAACGCCCCACCCTACCAGCTCCTAAACGCCCCACCCTACCAGTTCCTAAACGCCCCACCCTACCAGCTCCTAAACGCCCCACCCTAGCAGCTCCTAAACTCTCCCCTACCTCCACCTAAACTTCCCCCTCCGAATCTCCTCCACTTCCTCCTATACTCCCCCCTATCTCCTCCTAAACTCCCCCCTACCGCCTCCTAAACTTTCCCCACCTAATCTCCCCCCACCTACTCCAAAACTCCCCCCCACCTCCTCCAAAACTCCCCCCCACCTCCTCTTCCAAAACTCCCCCCCACCTCCTCCTAAACTCCCCCCTCCTAAACTCCCCCCCCACACCTCCTAATCTCCCCCCACCTCCTCGTAAACCCCCCCACCTCCTCCTAAACCCCCCACCTCCTCCTAAACTGCCCCCACCTCCTCCTCCTAAACTCCCCCCACCTCCTCCTCCAAAACTCCCCCCCCACCTCCTCCAAAACTCCCCCCCACCTCCTCCTAACCCCCCCGCCTCCTCTTCCAAAACTCCCCTCCACCTCCTCCAAAACTCCCCCCCACCTCCTCCTAAATTCCCCCCCTCCCATGTCCTCCTAAATCTGCCCCCCACCTCCTCCTAAATTCCCCCCCCACCTCCTCCTAAATTCCCCCCCCCCCCACCTCCTCCTAAATTCCCCCCCCCCCACCTCCTCCTAAATTCCCCCCCACCTCCTCCTAAATCCCCCCCCCCACACCTCCTCCAAACTCCCCCCTCCTCCTAAATCCCCCCTCCTCCTAAATCCCCCCCCCCACTGCCTCCTAAATCCCCCCCACCTCCTCCTAAATCGCCTCCCCACTCCTCATAAATCCCCCCCCACCTCCTCCTACATCCCCCCCAACCTCCTCCTAAATCCCCCCCCACCTCCTCCTAAATCCCCCCCACCTCCTAAATACCCCACCTCCTCCTAAATACCCCCCACCTCTTCCTAAATCCCCCCACCTCCTCCTAAATCCCCCCTCCTTCTAAATCCCCCCCCACCTCCTCCTAAATCCCCCCCACCCACCTCCTCCTAAATCCCCCCCACCTCCTCATAAATCCCCCCCCCCACCTCCTCCTAAATCCCCCCTCACCTCCTCCTAAATCCCCCCCCACCTCTTCCTAAATCCCCCCCCACCTCCTTCTAAATCCCCCCCACCTCCTCCTAAATCCACCCCCCCCACTCCTCCTAAATTCCCCCGGGGGCGGCGGCTGCTGCTGCTGGGGGGGGCTTAACTGAGACGTGTGAGTATTTGCTCCCCCCCGCTCCATTTTTGCCCCCCACAGCTCCATTTTTGCCCCCCCAGCTCCATTTTTGCCCCCCCAGCTCCATTTTTGCCCTCCCAGCTCCATTTTTGCCCCCCCAGCTCCATTTTTGCCCCCCCAGCTCCGTTTTTGCCTCCCCCCAGCTCTGTTTTTGCCCTCCCCAGCTGTTTTTCCCTCCCCCCAGCTCCGTTTTTGCCTCCCCCCCAGCTCCGTTCCCCCCAGCTTTGTTTTTACACCCCAGCTTCGTTTCCCCCCCCCCCCGACACACACAGTGACACACACAGTGACAGACACTGTCCCCCAAGCCCCCCAATACATATAAAATTTCCCCCAAGCGGCCAAGCCCCCAATACATATAAAATTTCCCACAATACATTGTGACGATGGGGAGGATTTGGCCCGGGGTTACACCCCAATTGGCCACCCTCTAACCTCACCAGGGAGACAAGGGGTTAACTGGGCTGAGGCCCAGAAATGTGATTTAACCCTTGTTATAACCTGAAAATGTGTATTCCCCTGTTCCCCCTGTTTTATTGTTATATCAGTGTCTGCATCACACACATACTAGGATTCATCAGAGAGCACAAGGGTTAATAATTCTTTAATGATTATAGCCCTTTGTGTAATTTTCCCGCCTTTTCAGGCACCATTTTGCAGGGTCCCATAGGCCGCCATTGGGGCTCCATGTGTTTCAATGGCGAATCTGGCTGTTTGGGTCCTGTTTCCTGTGAAGACCAGCAGATGGCGTCCGAGAGGAGGAGCGGCGGTTTCCCATTGTAAGTCAATGGGCCCATTGACTTCAATGGAGAATCCTCGAAGGAGCTTTCCAGGAACGAGTTGGCTGCCGTCCAAACCGCAAAACCGCAAAGCGGATACATTTTCAATAAGAGAGCTTTGATCACTTAGAAACAAAAAAACAAGGCGCACAACGCACATAGTGAAGTACAATAAAAATTTAAGTTTACTTATAAAAATATATATAATCTGCGTACATCAATAGAGTAATATATGAGCAGTTGGTAATTGGGTATACCACACCAGTACACAGCTCCAGAAGGCACTCCTCACTCGATTGTAGGGTGCAGGGGATCTCTCCTCATCTGATGTCAAGCTGGTAGTTGTGGAAGCCGTCTCCCTCTCACTCAAGACGGGGCAGGTCTCAATCTCTGCTGCCGGATAGTCCTGGAACATCGATCCTCATCAGCGTGTAGCAGCCTCCGCTCACATCCGCATCCAAGCACGTTAGTCACGTGTCGCTACTCCTCCATGGAGCGCCCGATAGTGACGTCACAGTCCGGTCGCACTCTTCTACGAACCGCCTGCAAGGGCTCACTCAGTGCGGTGTAGCGAAGGATACACGCGGCTTCTTCCTCTCTATGTGACAAAACACGTGATCCTCTCACCGACAAGAACCCTCATAGCGTCGCCGGGAATACCATAGAGAAAGAGAGGCGGAGATAGAGCGTCTTGAAAACCATAGAGAGGAAGAAGCCGCGTGTATCCTTCGCTACACCGCACTGAGTGAGCCCTTGCAGGCGGTTCGTAGAAGAGTGCGACCGGACTGTGACGTCACTATCGGGCGCTCCATGGAGGAGTAGCGACACGTGACTAACGTGCTTGGATGCGGATGTGAGCGGAGGCTGCTACACGCTGATGAGGATCGATGTTCCAGGACTATCCGGCAGCAGAGATTGAGACCTGCCCCGTCTTGAGTGAGAGGGAGACGGCTTCCACAACTACCAGCTTGACATCAGATGAGGAGAGATCCCCTGCACCCTACAATCAAGTGAGGAGTGCCTTCTGGAGCTGTGTACTGGTGTGGTATACCCAATTACCAACTGCTCATATATTACTCTATTGATGTACGCAGATTATATATATTTTTATAAGTAAACTTAAATTTTTATTGTACTTCACTATGTGCGTTGTGCGCCTTGTTTTTTTGTTTCTTCCATAGCTCTAGGGGTGTTGGGACACCCCCAAGAAGGGCTGCAGATGCACCATATGTGACTTTTCCACATTCAAGGTTGAATTTTTCTGATTATATTATCACTGTGCACTGCATATTGTTTATTGTGTTTCACTAATTATTAGCTGCGCACCAATCACTTATTTGTTCATCACCTTCACTTTGATCACTTAGCAGTCAAGTTCAACGACAAGTGGCGTGGGAATAAACAGTTCTAGAGCACCTAGAAATAAAATTCTTTTTGCCCCTAGTTCCTAGACCTCCCCCCACTCGACCACAACCGGGTCCCCGAATCCTGGACCCCCGATAAGGGTCGAACCGTGAAGAGCGGGTCGCGCCATAGGTTCCAATGGCGGCGGCACAAACAGCTCAAGAAAACGGCTAAGTGTCAAAAGCTGAAATTTGGGAATCCATAGCTCCGGTTCCGGAGGGTCCAGAGGATCAGGGTTTGGGGTACCTGTAGTCACTGCTCCGGCATCGCTGCAGAACCATCCTTGACCCTCTTGGACCAACCCGACGGAGTATGGACCCCCTTGAAGGTTCGGGACTTTTCCCATAGACTCCAATGGCGGCCAATCTCCATTGACCGGCTATGGCGGAAAACCCCCATTGACTTCAACGGCGGCGCAGCTGCATGGTAACCCTGGCTGTGCTCAAAGCTGTGACCATGCAGCAAGCTTAAGCCTATAGGGAACCATGTTAAAAATGGTTATTGAGGCAAAAAGTGACACTGTGTGCTCATTTGCATGTCATTTCCCAGAATCCCTTGCTGCAGTGGAAGTGCTGTATGCTGGGTGATAATGGGGAAAGGCGGGGTTGCAGACCTGCCTAAGACATGCAGATGAGCATACAGCTATATTTGCATATTTGCTTTCCTGTGGAGGGTTTTTGTCACTTTTTTTACTCACCATAACTTAACTCAGTATTATGGTTTGGCCTATCCCATAAGCCTCTCTTGCATTCCCAGTAAAATCAACCCCACACTGATGAGACCCATCAAGGTCGAAACAGCTGTCTGTGGGTGGTTTTCTGGGTATGCACCTTAACCCTGGCTGTGCTCAAAGCTGTGACCATGCAGCAAGCTTAAGCCTATAGGGAACCATGTTAAAAATGGTTATTGAGGCAAAAAGTGACACTGTGTGCTCATTTGCATGTCATTTCCCAGAATCCCTTGCTGCAGTGGAAGTGCTGTATGCTGGGTGATAATGGGGAAAGGCGGGGTTGCAGACCTGCCTAAGACATGCAGATGAGCATACAGCTATATTTGCATATATATATATATATATATATATATATATATTTTTTTTTATATATGCTTGTCACGAGAAAACAGCACATATATACAATAACCGGGGTAGATTGAACAAGACTAGGATATAGTAAACTGAATGAGTTTATTTCCTATGAGCAGAACAGACAATACATCAAGCAAATAACATTACAGAAATATTTACACTTACTGAGGTTGGACAAGGAGATATTCAGCCGAATAGCAGCTCCTTAGTTGTTATAGGTCACAACAAGCACGACAAAACGACAGCAACAAGCAACCAATGGTTTTTGAAGCAAAAAGTGGCACTGTGTGCTCATTTGCATGTCATTTCCCAGAATCCCTTGCTGCATTGGAAGTGCTGTGTGCTGTGTGATAATGGTGAAAGGCGGGGTTGCAGACCTGCCTAAGACATGCAGATGAGCATACAGTTGTATTTACATTTGCATATTTGCTTTGCTGTGGGGGTTTTTTGTCACTTTTTTTATTCACCATAACTTAACTCAGTATGGTAAACCCCATCCTTTAGCTTCTTTGCATACCCAGTTAACCAACCCCACACTGATGAGACCCATTAAGGTCGAAACAGCTTCCGCTGAGGGGACAAGCCATTATTTTTGTCACCGCCTGGCCTTGCACGGGGCCGGGCGTGCACTCGTGCACACCTTTTTGTGTTTGTATGTCTGAGCACCTCCTGCACTGCATCACACAGAGCACTGGAGCACTCGCACCATGGATTTTGTTTCGGTTTCGTGTTGGGTTATCGTCACCCGTCTCTCCGGAGAGCAAAGACTGAGTGCTGGCTAGTAGTCGCCATCCCTTTAGGGATGGAAGATTGCGGTGGGTTAGTAGGCGTCAGCTGAACACCCTAAAGACTTGGACCCTCCTGCTGCGCTTACTGCACGGGGAGGGAACGAGAAGGACGTCGGACTCTTCGGGGGAAGACGTCATGTAACAGCAGGACTCCCAGGCTTCGGCTGAAGAGGACTGTCTATGGCACGGACTGGCCTACTCTCCGGAGCGGACTTTGTCACAAGTTTTGAGCACCTGGTCTCACTGGACCATGAGCACGGATTCAGAGGTGGATCACTTTTTTTCACCGCCCGGGCTACAAAAAAAAGAAAAAAGCTGTGTAGCTGAGACTGTGTCCCCTTGGCCTTGAGTCATCGTCCCTTCGGGGACTAAAGACTCCTGCTGCTTTTGGGGGGGCACGCCATCTTGAGCTAAGAGGAGTGATCCTGAGTGAGCAGTTCTGAGCTAGCAGATGCGGAAGTGAGGGGCCGGCACCTTTGCCCTGGGACATCGCCTTTACTGGCTAAAGTCCCTTGCTGCTTTTGGGGTGCCGCACCTGAGCTTGGGAGAGCAGAGATGACGTCGCAAGCTGGAATGCGCAATTCCATTCGGTTCCTGATCGAGGAGACCGAGAGAAGTCGAGTGAACCTGCTGTGGATAGTGGAGAAGGTGCTGAAGCAATTGATCGGTCTGGACACTGAGAGGATCTTCTGCCTTCAGGATTTCCCTGCACAGGGGATTTATGACCTGACCTGTCATCAAGACGCGGATGTTTGGTGCACTTTTGAAAAGTGCAAGGAGAAGTCTGGTGACCCGATCTTACATGGCATCAAGGTAATTCCAAGATTTATGCTGGAAAAGAGACCACTTGTACTTCACATGTACAATCCGTACACAAGGAAAGAGGAGATTGTGACTTTTTTGAAACGGTATTGTGAAATGATCAGAGGAGGTGAAGAACTTAAAAAGCCGTGTGGCATGTTCAACGGGAAGAGACGTTTCTGGGTACGGTTCAGACGGGATCCATCATGTGCGGGAGGAGTGACACACCCACCGGCCATGTTCAATATCAGAGGAGACAGAGGATTTTTGTTTTACCCGGGACAGCCTCTATATTGCAGGCATTGCTACACTTATGGACATACAAAGGAGGGTTGCACGAAAACGGGAATTGTGTGCCGTAATTGTGGGAAAGAGGAACATACTGCAGCCAACTGTGGAGTCCCTAAGAGATGCCATCTATGCGGAGAGGAAGGACACTTGGCATGGCAATGCACAAAAAAGGACATATGCCCAGGCAGCAAAAGGGGGCATTGTGCTAGAAGAAGAGGAAGAGACAGTGGAGGGTCGGGGAATTTGTGAGATGGAGAGTTCCCAAGAGGGAGGGTTTGATCCTGCTATAACAGCAATGTATGAGGAGGATTTAAGAAGGGAACAAATGGTAGAGAGTGGCCCAATAGAGGGGGAGGTGGAAGTGGAAATAATGGACACGACCGGACCCAAGAAAGGGGCGCAAAACGTAGTTTACAAAGTGACAATGATGTTTGTACAGTTGAAGGGGAAGGGAAGAGTGAGCTACGGCAAGATAGGGTGATGAAGTCAAAGTTTTGTGCGCTGGATTTGTCCAGTATTGACGGGAGTGGGGAAGAGGAACAGACCGTGAGTAAAGGAAAAGAGGAAAAAAAGAAGTTAGATAGGGAAGCGCAAGAAACTGAGGAGAAGGCAGGCCCTGGTGGTGCGAGTGGAAAAGGTAAAGAGGAAAAGAGTAAGTGTAAAGGGGTTGTTGTTAGTGGAAACAAAAACGAGTCTTCGCAAGGGATAGAAACAAAGGAAGATAGGGATAGCCAGAGTAAAGTGGAGCCCAGAGAGAAGGGTGTAGAGGATAAAGTTGGAAAAGTATCAGGGAAAGTAACCCTAAAAGAGAAAATGGAACATTTTGAGGATGCAGTGGGAGATGTTCTGTTTTGGGTGGGTATTTTCCAGAAGCAGCATGGGGGGAGTAGTGAGGAACAGATAATAGAAAGATTAGAAAAAATGATGTACCAAAGAAAACAGCTGACAAAAGAGCAATATGAAGAATTAAAAAAGGAGCATGTACAGTGGGTTAAAATAAAAGAGGCTAGGGGAGAGGTGAGGGAGAAAGAGAGTAGTGAGAGTAATAGCTCGTCCTCGCAAAAAAGTCAGATAAGCGTGGAGGGAACTAAAATACTGAGAAGTGTAAGTGGAGTAAGTGGGATTGTGAGTGAAGAAAAGGCAGGCGAAAAGAGTGGGGGTGAAGGGGGAGAAGGAGAAAGTAAGGAGGAGTACCTGGCGAGGAGAAAGTTAGAAATTATGAAGAGTTTGGAAAGTGAGAAGAGGCAGCAGTATATAAAACGGCTGATAGAAAGATTAAATAGGAAGGCAGGTATCTCAGTAGCGTCAGATGCTACAAAAACGGATTTGTTGAGAGAAGATTTTCAAAAAGCAAACGTGTCTTTAGAGGAAGTAAGAAAATTAGTGAAAAGTTGTGATACGTGTCATATCAGTGGTTACTTAGAGAAGTTGCTGGGATAAAAGAAGTAAGTAGATGTATATGTTCTGGAGAAAGTACGAAAAGCCTAGTGTAGGACTTGGGAAGTAATCCATGTTTAGGTATTGTGGTGTTTTTTGTTTTTTTCTGGCAATGTAAGGAATGTATAGTGATGTTTTCTGTTTATTACTGGTTGTAATTAAGTGAATCGTTAATAAAACTTTAAAAAGAAAAAAAAAATAACAGCTGTCTGTGGGTGGTTTTCTGGGTATGCATCTTAACCCTGGCTGTGCTCAAAGCTGTGACCATGCAACAAGCTCAAGCCTATAGGGAACCATGTTAAAAATGGTTTTTGAAGCAAAAAGTGGCACTATGTGCTCATTTGCATGTCATTTCCCAGAATCCCTTGCTGCAGTGGAAGTGCTGTGTGCTGGGTGATAATGGGGAAAGGCGGGGTTGCAGACCTGCCTAAGACATACAGATGAGCATACAGTTGTATTTACATTTATATATATACTAGCTGATAAACCCGGCGTTGCCCGGGTGTGGAAGGGCAGGGGGCATGGAGTGGAAGGGCGGGGGGGGCATGGAAGGGCGGGGAGGGCAGAGGGCAGGGCGGGGCAGGGGGGCAAAGGGCAGGGAGGGGCGGCATTGGGAGGGAGGGCAGGGGGGGCAAAGAGCATTGGGAGGGAGGGCAGGGGGGGCAAAGGGCATTGGGAGGGAGGGCAGGGGGGGCAAAGGGCATTGGGAGGGAGGGCAGGGGGGGCAAAGGGCATTGGGAGGGAGGGCAGGGGGGCAAATGGCAGGGGGAGGGAGGGTAGGGGCAAAGGGCAGGGGGAGGGCAAAGGGCAGGGAAGCATTAAATAAGCCATTCCCCTGCGTGTACTCACCTTGCACACGGCCGCCCTCCTCCTCCACTTCGGGCTCCTCCGCGGCGAGGCTGAGACGCTCCGGTGAGGAGGGGCTGGGCCTCTCGCGGGGAGAGGCGGAGACAGCCGGAGGAGAGGCGGAGACAGCCGGAGGAGCGGCCTGTGTGTGGGGAGAGCCGCATGCTCTGTGTGTGTGTGGGGGGGGTGAGGGAGAGCGCCGGGTGAAGGGAGAGCCGGGTGCTCTGTGTGTGTGTGGGGGGGGGGGGTGAGGGAGAGCGCCGGGTGAGGGGAGAGCCGCGTGCTCTGTGTGTGTGGGGGGGGGGGGGTGAGGGAGAGCGCCGGGTGAGGGGAGAGCTGTGTGCTCTGTGTGTGTGAGGGGGGGGGGGGGTGAGGGAGAGCGCCGGGTGAGGGGAGAGCCGCGTGCGCTGTGTGTGTGTGTGGGGGGGGGGGGGGGTGAGGGAGAGCGCCGGGTGAGGGGAGAGCCGCGTGCTCTGTGTGTGTGTATGTGTGTGTGTTGTGTGTGTGTTGTGTGTGTGTTGTGTGTGTGTTGTGTGTGTGTTGTGTGTTTGGTGTGCCAATGAATGGTGTGCGGGGGCGGGCCAAGGGACCAATCTCATTGGCCTGGCCCAAGGTCCAATGAGATTGCCGCTAGGGACACAGGGAGACACATACAGACACGGACACATAGGACACTTTCAGAAATATATAGTATATATATATATATATATATATATATATATATATATATATATATATATATATATATATATATATATATATATATATATATATATATATATATATATATATATATATATATATATATATATATATATATATATATATATATATATATATATATATACATCAACACACTACAGTATTAATGATTAAAAAAAAGTTTTTTTCATTGATAAATTAAATTAATCCTCCCTCTCTCCCTCTCCCCCCTCTCCCCCTCTCCCCCTCTCCCCCTCTCCCCCTCTCCCCCTCTCCCCCTCTCCCCCTCTCCCCCTCTCCCCCTGTCTCCCCCTTGCCCTGCGCTCCTCCCAACACCAGGGGGCAGCCGCGGTGTCTGCCATGCGTCCCACAGCCATGTGCAAGGGGGATGTGATGTTCCAGGCCAGCCTACTGATTCCCGGGGCTTCTCACATTGGCTGTGTAGGGTCATGCTCTGTATGAGGCAGGAGGCCCCACCCCAGCCCAGCCTTCTCAGCCCGTCTCAGCACAGCAGCTCCTTCTCAGAGGGCACTGTCTGACCTGGGATCTGCAGGCTGCTTTTTGCACAGCCCCCTGTAGGATTTGGGGGGGTCTCAGCTCCCTCTGACCCTGTTGCATTTAATTCTCCCTAATACTTTATTTTTTATATTGTGTTTCTTATTTGCAGCTTTGGGCTGTGATCCCAAACAGAGTTTTATTTCTACTTTGTGTGTGTGGTGTGTGCGTGTGCGCGTGTGTGCAGGGTTTGGGGTGCATCCACATTTGTGGGTGGGGGCTGCAGGGTTTCAGCCCCATACGCTGGAGAGCTGAATTAAAACAAATAATAACACTTATTTTTTTGGGGGGGGGGGGCAGAATAAAAATCAGGTTTTTTTTCCCAACAGGATCTGAATGAGATTATCTATTATTTTGCCCGTTTTTTTAATCTGGATTTTTGTCGGATTTCTCAGCAGAGTTTCAATTGTGCATTATTTTGTGTCCCCCCCCCATTTATTTGCAAATTGGTGCTGGTTTTTCTCCCCTGATTTTAGTTGGGTTGTGAGTCTGTGTTGCTATTCCTTGTGTATGGCTGTTGTGTGACCCCAGTTACTAGCTGTGTGTCAGTGTGTAGCTGTCTGCAGATTGTGTGGTTGTGTGTCAATGCATCACTGTCCATAAATTGTGTTGTGGTTATTGTATAATTGTGTAGCTGGGGTTGTTGTGTGTTGGTGCACAGTTGTGTAGCTCCCCCTGTGTGTTGTGATGGCGGCTGCCCGTGTATTCCCGCCGCCCCCGCAGTTCTCCGTGTCTGCTCATGTCCCGTCTTTGCAGCGATACCGGGAGGTGTACGAGAGGTCGGTGCGGGAGCCAAGCGGTGAGTGGTCTTACCATACGGCGTGAGATATGCATGTGGCAGGCGTTGTTATTATTAGCTGTGTCCGGCGCGGCATCACGCTGTGGCGTTACTTGCGGCGTTGTTGGCACGGAGCCGCGAGAAATCATGCGATGGACCTTGCGGAAGCCGTAACGCGATATCGCATAACGGGGTGATAACGCCAGCTACATCTGTACTGGGGGCTGTTTTATATGGGAGAGTGGGGGGGCTGTCTTATGTGGGAGAGCGGGGGGTGATGTACTGGGGGGGCTGTTTTATATGGGAGAGTGGGGGAGCTGTCTTATATGTGGAGCAGGGGGGTTGATACTGGGGGGCTGTTGTATATGGGAGAGCGGGGGGGGGGAGTCTGATGTACTGGGGGGGGGCTGTCTTATGGGGGACATATCAGGGACGGGTCTGTTAATGAGATGTATGGGGCGGGGTCTCTGTGGGCGGGTCGGTATTATGGGATATACAGTATAAGAAAGGTTACGGGGTATATAAGATGGGGTCGGAGGTTACGGGGTATATAAGATGGGGTCGGAGGTTACGGGGTATATAAGATGGGGTCGGAGGTTACGGGGTATATAAGATGGGGTCGGAGGTTACGGGGTATATATGATGGGGTCGGAGGTTACGGGGTATATAAGATGGGGTCGGAGGTTACGGGTATATAAGATGGGGTCGGAGGTTACGGGGTATATAAGATGGGGTCGGAGGCTACGGGGTAGATAAGATGGGGTCGGAGGCTACGGGGTAGATAAGATGGGGTCGGAGGTTACGGGGTAGATAAGATGGGGTCGGAGGTTACGGGGTAGATAAGATGGGGTCGGAGGTTACGGGGTATATAAGATGGGGTCGGAGGTTACGGGGTATATAAGATGGGGTCGGAGGTTACGGGGTATATAAGATGGGGTCGGAGGTTACGGGGTATATAAGATGGGGTCGGAGGTTACGGGGTATATAAGATGGGGTCGGAGGTTACGGGGTATATAAGAGGAGGTTACGGGGTTATATAAGATGGGGTCGGAGGTTACGGGGTATATAAGATGGGGTCGGAGGTTACGGGGTATATAAGATGGGGTCGGAGGTTACGGGGTATATAAGCTGGGGTCGGAGGTTACGGGGTATATAAGATGGGGTCGGCGGCTACGGTGTATATAAGATGGGGTCGGCGGCTACGGTGTATATAAGATGGGGTCGGAGGTTACGGGGTGTATAAGATGGGGTCGGAGGTTACGGGGTGTATAAGATGGGGTCGGAGGTTACGGGGTATATAAGATGTGGTCGGCGGCTACGGGGTATATAAGATGGGGCCGGAGGTTACGGGGTATATAAGATGGGGTCGGAGGTTACGGGGTATATAAGATGGGGTCGGAGGTTACGGGGTATATAAGATGGGGTCGGAGGTTACGGGGTATATAAGATGGGGTCGGCGGTTACGGGGTATATAAGATACAAAAAAGTGAAGCAGTTACTTTCCGGGTTTGAACATGTCTGAGTGAGCCGGTTACTTGCCGGGGTCTGAGTGAGCCGGTTACTTGCCGGACTTGTTCGGGCGCCTGAGAGCGCGCTGCCATAACTAACCGGGAAATGGTTCCAAGTATTTGTTTATAGCCGGGTTACGCTACACTGCTCCGTTAACCTACTATTTAACCCATGGGCGGCCAACTCCAGTCCTCAAGGGCCACCACAGGTCAGGTTTTCAGAATATCCCTGCTTCAGCACAGGCGGCTCAATATACACACATTTATTTTTCTTGTTGAGATGGTATGTTTAATTTAGTCATTTTCTTATTGACTTGGTATGTGGCGTTTGGTGCTGGGTTTTATTTTATGTCTTGTTTTTTTGGAGAGCAGCATTCTGGGCAGAAATGGCGAAGGATTATTACTGGCGCGTTCCGCCCTCCGAGCCGATCCTGAGATATAACTTTGACATCACCAAAGGGGGGATTTTTGTGGAGTGGATGAAAGGCGCCGTCACCAACATCTGTTACAATGTCCTGGACAGGAACATCATCGACAAGAAACTGGGGGACAAGATTGCGTTTTACTGGTAAATATATTGTGTGAGTGTGTGGTGTATATACACACTGTTTTTTTTAATTTTTTTTATTTGTCCGGATACACACACACACAGAGTAACACTGATGCAAAGGTATACACGGATGTGAATACACCCACACACGTGTGTATATTCTGCTGATAGAATGGCTAATACTGCTGTGCTGTGTGGAAGATGTCCCCCCACCTCAATTCTAATGTAGCCAAACGTATTCAGTCCCAACTAGAAAAAGGTACAGGGCAAGGAAGAGATATGACAAACATCGGCGCCCCGCTCTTCCAATCCTTTTTGCGGATAAACGCACCAAAAACGTTCAAGACCTTTTATTTCTCTTATATACTTTGTGTGTCGGGGGGGTGGGGTTCGAATGGCCTCGGGACCGCTCTGTCGTCCTACATATAGATGCGCGTTAAACGCGATCCTGGTTCCGGTCATTTGGACTTACGCGGTGACTGACTCTTTGAATGTATGAGTCACCCCAGCAGGGGACCGTGGCTTAACTGGTAATGCCGCGTTTCAGCTCCGGGGACCCCCTGCTTCCCACCCATGTTAAAATAAAAGGTTGGGGGTAGAAATCGAACAGGGGAATCTGCTTCTTGTAATATAACTTTCTTACTACTTTCTGTCTTCTGAAAAATGATTGTTTTGCTTTTATCATGTCTCAAGCGTGATCAGAAAATCACATTTCCAGACAGCGCGGTGACGCAAACCTCCTGATTCAGTTACTGCAGGGTCCATAGTTATCCATCACTGTTACTTCAATTGTATTACACATTGCTCCATCACTGTTACTTCAATCGTATTACACAGTGCTCCATCACTGTTACTTCAATCGTATTACACAGTGCTCCATCACTGTTACTTCAATCGTATTACACAGTGCTCCATCACTGTTACTTCAATCGTATTACACAGTGCTCCATCACTGTTACTTCAATCGTATTACACATTGCTCCATCACTGTTACTTCAATCGTATTACACATTGCTCCATCACTGTTACTTCAATTGTACTGGCCCTAGGAGGGACTGATCCTTAACCATGTCACTGCCGTTAGTACACTTTGCCCCTAGGAGGGACTGATCCCTTAACCATGTCACTGCCGTTAGTACACTTTGCCCCTAGGAGGGACTGATCCCTTAACCACGTCACTGCCATTAGTAACTTTGCCCCTAGGAGGGACTGATCCCTTAAGCATGTCACTGCCATTAGTACACTTTGCCCTTAGGAGGGACTGAGCCCATAACCACGTCACTGACACTAGTACTCTGTAAAATATGTTATTTCTGTGTTGTTACAATAACACATTGTAGAACACAGAATGTGGATTTACCGGATAAGCACGAGTAAGTAGAAACATATAACTAGCCTGTTCTGGAATTAACGAGGCAGCAGGCTCATTATAAAATAAATACGTAATCAGTAATGTGTAGAGGTATATGCAGGTACAAAGGGCAAACAAATTATTACACGGATAATGAACAAAGGATGGCATTAGAAAGGACGATCAACCCTAAGAAGTTCTTTAAGTAACAAAAAAAAATGAAAATATAGGACCCTTTCAGTGTGAGATGGGCAGGCAGATTATTGGAGGTAAGGAAAAAGCAGAGGTATTAAACACATTCTTAGCCTCTGTGTTTACCAGGGAAGAATCAAGTTCAATAGTAGTGCTGCAGGAGGAAGCCACAACCTCCATATTAATGAACAATTGTTTAACTGAGGAAGAAGTTCATAAGCGACTTGAAAAACATTAAAGTAAATAAGGCGCCTGGCCCCGTTGGCATACATCCAAGAGTTCTCAAGGAGTTAAGCTCAGTAATAGCAAAACCATTATATTTAATATTCAAGGACTCCATTTCCACAGGCTCAGTACCACAAGATTGGCGTAAAGCAGATGTGGTGCCTATATTTAAAAAGGGAGCTAGATCTCACCCGGGGAATTACAGACCTGTAAGCCTGACTTCAATAGTGGGGAAACTACTTGAAGGTTAATAGGGGATAATATTCAGGAATACCTAATGGAAAACAAAATTATTAGTAATAGTCACCATGGATTTATGAAGGATAGATCATGCAAAACTAACCTTATTTGTTTCTTTGAGGAGGTAAGTAGGAATTTAGACCAGGGTAATGCAGTTGATGTGGTCTACTTAGATTTTGCAAAGGCTTTTGATACGGTTTCACACGAGGTTGGTGTACAAAATAAAGCAAATTGGACTCAGTAAAAATATATGCACCTGGATTGAAAACTGGTTGAAAGATAGACAATAGAGGGTTGTCATAAATGGAACTTTTTCAGGTTGGGCTAACGTTGTGAGTGGAGTACTCAAGGATCGGTACTGGACGCCTGCTTTTTAACTTGTTTAGTAATGACATTGAGGTTGGCATCGAGAGCAAAGTCTCCATCTTTGCTGATGATACTAAATTGTGTAAGGTAATAGAATCAGAGCAGGATGTAATTTCTCTCCAGAAGGACTTGGAGAGACTGGAAACTTGGGCAGGTAAAGGACAGATTATGTTTAATACAGATAAATGTACGGTTATGCATTTGGAAGCAAGAATAAACAGGCGACTTGCAAATTAAATGGTGATTAAATTAGGAGAATCCTTGATGGAGAAGGAGGGGGGGGGTGGGAGAAAGTCTGCGTGGGTATATGTGCCGTACCAACACACACACACGCGCGCACACACATTACTGATGCGTATTTATTTTATAATGATCCCTCTGCCTCGTTAATTCAAGGACAGGCTAGTTATATATTTCTACACACAGACCCCATCCTGACATTGCACACGTATGGAAGCCTACACAGCCCGGCACACGCCACACAAAGGTGCACCCACAGCCCGGCACACGCCACACAAAGGTGCACCCACAGCCCGGCACACGCCACACAAAGGTGCACCCACAGCCCGGCACACGCCACACAAAGGTGCACCCACAGCCCGGCACACGCCACACAAAGGTGCATCCACAGCCCGGCACATGCCACACAAAGGTGCACCCACAGCCCGGCACATGCCATACAAAGGTGCACCCACAGCTCGGCACACGCCATACAAAGGTGCACCCACAGCCCGGCACATGCCATACAAAGGTGCACCCACAGCTCGGCACACGCCATACAAAGGTGCACCCACAGCTCGGCACACGCCATACAAAGGTGCACCCACAGCCCGGCACATGCCATACAAAGGTGCACCCACAGCTCGGCGCACGCCATACAAAGGTGCACCCACAGCTCGGCACACGCCATACAAAGGTTGCACCCACAGCTCGGCGCACGCCATACAAAGGTGCACCTACAGCTCGGCGCACGCCATACAAAGGTGCACCCACAGCTCGGCACACGCCATACAAAGGTGCACCCACAGCTCGGCACACGCCATACAAAGGTGCACCCACAGCTCGGCACACGCCATACAAAGGTGCACACACAGACCGGCGCACATGTAGCCGGCACACACCATACAATGACGCCCACACCGCCCGGCGCGTGCTTATGTACGGTTTATAAGGCCATGCTAGTTTCGCACACAGTGTGTATGGCTGCCACGCCGTGGAGCGGTTGCTTGGCTGGTTTTTACTGTGTGTTGCTTGGTGAACTGTGGTAAATCAGACCTGTGTCCCGCAGGGAAGGGAATGAGCCTGGAGACTGTGCGACCATCACATACGGGGAACTCCTGCAGAAGGTCTGCCAATTCGCCAACGTTCTGCGCGAGCAAGGTAAGAACACGTGGTCTTATCTGTGTCAGTGCCACGGGGCAGGGATTGTTAAACCTGGCGCTGCCCTTCTTCAAATGTAACATAAAGTAACAATGGGATTTTTAAAGATGGTGGATATGTTCATTGAAGAAAGTCCACTTGTGCAGGTGTTTTGCATGAACTTTGCTCTGCAGGCGCTGGTGAATGATATGGGGAGCAGTTAGAGGAGGAGTTGTAGGAAGGGGTTAGGGGAGAGCAGTATGGGAGAGTTTATAGGGGCAGTTAGGGGAGCAGTATGGGAGAGTTTATAGGGGCAGTTAGGGGAGCAGTATGGGAGAGTTTATAGGGGCAGTTAGGGGAGCAGTATGGGAGAGTTTATAGGGGCAGTTAGTGGAGCAGTATGGGAGAGTTATAGGGGCAGTTAGGGGAGGAGTATGGGAGAGTTTATAGGGGCAGTTAGGGGAGCAGTATGGGAGAGTTTATAGGGGCAGTTAGGGTAGGAGTATGGGAGAGTTTATAGGGGCAGTTAGGGGAGGAGTATGGGAGAGTTTATAGGGGCAGTTAGGGGAGGAGTATGGGAGAGTTTATAGGGGCAGTTAGGGGAGGAGTATGGGAGAGTTTATAGGGGCAGTTAGGGGAGGAGTATGGGAGAGTTTATAGGGGCAGTTAGGGGAGGAGTTATAGGCAGTGGTTACAACAGAGTTAGGGTAGCGGGTATAGGAGGAGTTGGGGGAGTTATAGGAAGCAGTTGGGGGCAGGAGTTATTGGGAGCAGTTACAGGGAGAGGAGGGGGAGAGGATATAGTTTGAGGGGGAGAGGCTATAGTTTGAGGGGAGAGGTTATAGGAGTGGTTGTAGTAAGAGTGGGAGAGGTTATTAGGAGCGGTTACTTAGGCCTCGGACATAGTGCAGGCGCGCTACCAAAAGCGTGACGTCACACACGCCTGTAGTTGCTTAGATTCGTGGCCTGCATGTTTGCGCGATGGGGGGGGAGGGGCGCGGCCGTGGTTCACCCTCATTGAGCGAACCGTTCACGTGACCCGGCCTTAGCGCGGATAATTCAAACTTCGCTGTCGCGCCAAGCCCCATCGCGCGCACTATAGACAAACACATTGGCGCCCAAGTGTTTGTTTACATTCCTCGCCCCGTCTCCTGCACTACGGACAAAGACTTAGGCCGCGCTTATAGTGCTGGCGACGCGACCGATGCCGTCACCACTAGCGTAAGTTAGAATTTGATTTTCAGAGACGTCGCTGGCGACAAGGCCAGTGACATCACGAAAGGGGGCGGGCCTCGGTCTCCTGGTTAGAGACAGTCACATGTGGCGACTGTCCCTAAAAAATCAAATAGATCCGGCTTCCAAATTTTTGGTCGCTCCGTCGCCGTCGCGCTTGCTATAAGCGCTTGCGACAGTCAATGTATTTGTTTCGGAGCGGCGCCGCATCGCCGTCGCAAGTCACTATAAGCGCAGCCCTAGTTTGTAAATAGTTATATTCGTTTCCACTCCTGGATGCCTATTTTCTATTATAAACAATCCTAATTTGTATAGCTCTCCTCATAAATCAGATATTTATTCATTTGGTGACTCTTCTCTGCACTTTTTCCATTCCATAATGTCTTCTTTTTTTTAAAATGTTTTTATATGCAGTGGTTTTCAAACCTGTCCTGTTCTAGATGTGGCCTTACTAAGGATTTATACAGGGGCATAATTATCATCTTCTCTCCATACCCTGTTTTTTTTCCAAGATAAGGCAGAGTCCATGTTGATTCCGTGCAGAGGCGTGCTGAGGCTGAGGGAAAGCGAGTGCTTTCCCTGGCCTTGGTTAGCGCGCCCGTCGGGGGGCGGGCCAGTGACATCACGGAGCTGGTTTGCCCTCATTGGGCGAACCGCTCACATGACCGGCCCTGCGCTCCCGTGAGCACGCAAATGTAACATTTTCCTAAGAGCTACGTTTCCGCGCGCTTGCGGAAGCGTAGGCCAGCCCCTGCTAAAGCCGCTCTCATTGCGGCTGCAGGGGCTCCCTGGTAAGTGAGAGCGCGCCTCAGCATTATGCGCTGACCATGCCCGAGGCCTTAGATCTTATTTGCCTTCACAGCTACTGCCTGACATTGGGCACTATTGCTAAGCCACAATTCAGTGTTATCTGCAAAGCTGCAGACTTTTCTGTCAAGGTCATTAATAAGCAAGTTCAAATGCAGGGGTCCCAGTACCGATCCCGGAGGTACTCCACTTCAGCCCAATCTGATGATAACGCTCTGCTGTCTATCCTTCAACCTGTTTTCCATCCAGGTGCAATTATTTTCACTCCCATAAATATTCTTTATTTTGTACACTAACCTCTTGGCACCGTATCAAAAGTGTTCGCACAATCTAAATAGACCCACGTACGTCCTTAAAAAGGTTAATTTGGCGTGACCTCTTCCTAATAAATCATACAGTACCCTCTTAATAAATTGCTTTACGCCAGTATTGTGGTACTGAGCCTTGAACAATAAATATAATAGTCTGGCTATTACTGACCTTCACTCCTTGGGTGCGCGCCCTTGGGGCCTTGTGCGTGCCCTCTGGGCCGGGTGCGTGGCCGGGTGCGTGCCCTCTGGGCCGGGTGCGTGGCCGGGTGTGCGTATCCGGGTGCGTGCCCTCGGGGCCGGGTGCGTGGCCGGGTGCGCGCCCTTAGGGCCAGGTGCGTGGCCGGGTGCGTGCCCTCGGGGCCGGGTGCGTGGCCGGGTGCGTGCCCTCGAGACCGGGTGCGTGGCCGGGTGCGTGCCCTCGGGCCGGGTGCGTGGCCGGGTGTGCGTATCGGGTGCGTGCCTCGGGGCCGGGTGCGTGGCCGGGTGCACGCCCTTAGGGCCAGGTGCGTGGCCGGGTGCGTGCCCTCGGGGCCGGGTGCGTGGCCGGGTGCGTGCCCCTCGAGGCGGGTGCGTGGCCGGGTGCGTGCCCTCGGGGCCGGGTGTGCGTATCCGGGTGCGTGCCCTCGCGGCCGGGTGCGTGGCCGGGTGCGCGCCCTTAGGGGCCAGGTGCGTGGCCGGGTGCGTGCCCTCGGGGCCGGGTGCGTGGCCGGGTGTGCGTATCCGGGTGCGTGCCCTCGGGGCCGGGTGCGTGGCCGGGTGCGCGCCCTTAGGGCCAGGTGCGTGGCCGGGTGCGTGCCCTCGGGGCGGGTGCGTGGCCGGGTGCGTGCCCTCGAGGCCGGGTGCGTGGCCGGGTGCGTGCCCTCGGGGCCGGGTGCGTGGCCGGGTGCGTGCCCTCGAGACCGGGTGCGTGCCCTCGGGGCCGGGTGCGTGCCCTCGGGGCCGGGTGCGTGCCCTCGGGGGCCGGGTGCGTGCCCTCGGGGCCGGGTGCGTGCCCTCGGGGCCGGGTGCGGGGCCGGGTGCGTGCCCTTGGGGCCGGGTGCGTGCCCTTGGGGCCGGGTGAAGTGCCCTTGGGGCCGGGTGCGTGCCCTTGGGGCCGGGTGCGTGCCCTTGGGGCCGGGTGCGTGCCCTTGGGGCCGGGTGCGTGCCCTTGGGGCCGGGTGCGTGGCCGAGTGCGCGCCCTTGGGGCCGTGTGCGTGGCCGGGTGTCGCGCCCTTGGGGCCGGGTGCGTGGCCGGGTGTGCGCACTTGGGGCCGGGTGCGTGCCCTTGGGCCGGGGTGCGTGCCCTCGGGGCCGGGTGCGTGCCCTCGGGGCCGGGTGCGTGCCCTTGGGGCCGGTGCGTGCCCTCGGGGCCGGGTGCGTGCCCGGGTGCGTGCCCTTGGGGCCGGGTGCTTTATTTATTTTCATTTTATCTAGCCGCCTTTGCACTTTTTCCTGTGTTGTATTTATGCAAAAAAAAAAATACTTGTATAACTCCAGCGTACGAGCACTGTACAAAAGATACAAGACGGGGAATTATAATACAATGACAACCAACATAAAATCAGATAATAGGAAGGGAGTCCCTGCCCCGGAGAGCTTACAATCTAAGGGTCAACCAAATAATGTGGTCATGTTTTGACAATTGGTTCGTCCATGGAGTACACAGAGGCAAAGCATATGTTAAATACAGTACCCCGTCTTCTCCTTCTCCCCAATCATTTGCCCACACAGGGTCCGATACTCTGTTTATTAAGGTACTTGAACTTTTTAGGGTTGACCTTACTTTCTATTGCAATCCCTTTTTGCATTACCCATTTTTGCTAATTTGATTGCCCTTTTGCAACTTTTCTTAAATTCCTTATAATTCTGATACGATGCCTCCGTCCCTTCTGACTTACAGAATGTAAACGCCTTCCTCTTCTTGTCCATTTCCTCCTCTAACCGGGTTATTTAACCACATATTTCTTCTAAATCTATTACTTAAAGCAGGGGTGCTTGGCTCCAGTCCTTAACCCCCCCCCCCCACCCCCCCCAACAGGTCAGGTTTTCAGGTATCGCAGCGACAGCACAGGTGGCCCAATTTGACTGAGCCTCTGGTTGAGCCACCTGTGCTGAAGCAGGGATATCCTGAAAACCAGACCTGTTGGGGGGCTTGAGGACTGAAGTTCAGTATCCCTGACCTAAGGTATACACTGAGCGTACTTATCTAACCACGTTTTAAAGACTGTAAAAACATCTTCTTTCCTGCAAGGACTTTATCTCCCTCTATTCCTTGTAGATTGTTCCTCAATTTATTAAAATCTGCCTTCCCAAAAGGAAGACTTTGTTGATCCCATATTATACAACAGTATCTGATCATTTCTCACATGTGACCACGTTACGATCACTGTTTCCCAAATGTTCCCGGCCTTTAATATATTGTTATTACTTCTGCATTGTTTGGCCATGTGCAGTAATGCCCCTTTCCGGTGGGTTCCTGGATAATTGTCTGTTCTATACAATTTTAATATGCTGTTTTTGTCGTCTCGTGTAACTACAACACCCACCATTGTCTTTGAAATACTTTTCTGGACAAGTTATCCAATGATCTGCGCAGGCTTCTCACCCCCACTGTACTCGGCACTGATCTCCTGAGGTCCACCTCCAGAGACCTGCTAACGGTTCCAAAGCTTAATAAAGAATCCGGTCCCTCTCCATTCTCTCAGGCCGCGCTTATAGTGACAGCGACGCGACGTCGCGTCAAAACAAATGTGTATGATGGCTTGGTCGCGATCGCTGGAAGTCACTTCCCACCCTACTGCTGGAACAATTCCACGGTTCTCCTCTCAATACTGATTCACAGAGTTTCCAGGAGTTTTACACAGATGTATAAGAACAAGAGAAGTCTAAGAGGGTGGCCCCAGTCACTTCGGCGTGCGCTGTGCTATCAAGCCCCGCCCCCCCCCCCCCCCCAGTCAGGCCAGTCCCTACCTTGACAGGTTTTCAGGCAGGCAGGGGAATTTGAGATTGGCATTTGCGACGGAGGCGTGGCCACGCCCCTGCCGGCGGTTCAGCCAATGAGGGTGAACCAGCCGCGGGACGTCATGGCCACGCCCCCGTAAAGCCACAGCCACGCCCCCACCCGTCGCAAACCTTCCCTTTCCCCTCAGACCGCCTATCGCGGTGTAGCGCTGTGCACGCGCCGCCCCCCCGCCGGGCGCGCGTGCCACAGTGAAGACTGGGGACTTGCCCTAAGGCTACGACCCCAGACACTGCGTGCACGCCCGCCTTCATGGGTGCAGCGCGGGGGGGGGGAGAAGGAGGTGGTGTTCAGCGCTGGGGGGGGAGAAGGAGGTGGTGTGCAGTGCGGGGGGGAAGAAGGAGGTGGTGTGCAGCGGGGGGGAAGGAGGTGGTGTGCAGCGGGGGGGGGTGGAAGTAGGTGGTGTGCAGCGGGGGGGGGGGTGGAAGGAGGTGGTGTGCAGCGGGGGGGGGAAGGGGGTGGTGTGCAGCGGGGGGGAAGGAGGTGGTGTGCAGCGGGGGGGAGAAGGAGGTGGTGTGCAGCGGGGGAGAAGGAGGTGGTGTGCAGCGGGGGGGAGAAGGAGGTGGTGTGGCAGCGGGGGGGAGAAGGAGGTGGTGTGCAGCGCTGGGGGGGGAGAAGGAGGTGGTGTGCAGTGCGGGGGGGGGGAGAAGGAGGTGGTGTGCAGCGGGGGGGAAGGAGGTGGTGTGCAGTGCGGGGGGGAAGAAGGAGGTGGTGTGCAGCGGGGGGGAAGGAGGTGAGTGTGCAGCGGGGGGGGTGGAAGTAGGTGGTGTGCAGCGGGGGGGGGTGGAAGGAGGTGGTGTGCAGCGGGGGGGGAAGGGGGTGGTGTGCAGCGGGGGGGAAGGAGGGTGGTGTGCAGCGGGGGGGAGAAGGAGGTGGTGTGCAGCGGGGGGAGAAGGAGGTGGTGTGCAGCGGGGGGGAGAAGGAGGTGGTGTGCAGCGGGGGGGAGAAGGAGGTGGTGTGCAGCGGGGGGGGGAAGGAGGTGGTGTGCAGCGGGGGGGGGGAGGAGGTGGTGTGCAGCGGGGGGGGGGGAGGAGGTGGTGTGCAGCGGGGGGGGAGAAGGAGGTGGTGTGCAGCGGGGGGGAGGAGGTGGTGTGCAGCGGGGGGGGAGAAGGAGGTAGTGTGCAGCGGGGGGGGAGAAGGAGGTGGTGTGCAGCGGGGGGGGGGGAGAAGGAGGTGGTGTGCAGCGGGGGGGAAGGAGGTGGTGTGCAGCGGGGGGGAAGAAGTGGTGTGCAGCGGGGGGGGAAGGAGGTGGTGTGCAGCGGGGGGGAAGGAGGTGGTGTGCAGCGTGGGGGGGGGGGAGAAGGAGGTGGTGTGCAGCGGGGGGGGGGAGAAGGAGGTGATGTGCAGCGGTGGGGGAGAAGGAGGTGGTGTGCAGCGTGGGGGGGGGGGAGAAGGAGGTGTGCAGCGGGGGGGGAGAGGTGTGCAGTGGGGGGGAGAGGTGTGCAGTGGGGGGGAGAGGAGTGCAGCATGGGGGGGGTGCAGCGCGGGGGGGGAGGTGTGCAGCATGGGGGGGTGCAGCGGGGGGGGAGGTGTGCAGCGGGGGGAGAAGGAGTTGAACGAATATTAGCAGAGAGGTAGGGGAAAATCCTTGCAAAAATGTATGATGGGTATGAAACCCCGTATGAGAATGAAGTCCCCGTATGAGAATGAAGTCCCCGTATGAGAATGAAGTCCCGTATGAGAATGAAGTCCCCGTATGAGAATGAAGTCCCCGTATGAGAATGAAGTCCCCGTATGAGAATGAAGTCCCCGTATGAGAATGAAGTCCCCGTATGAGAATGAAGTCCCCCGTATGAGAAGGAAGTCCCCGTATGAGAAGGAAGTCCCAAGTCCCCGTATGAGAAGGAAGTCCCAAGTCCCCGTATGAGAAGGAAGTCCCAAGTCCCCGTATGAGAAGGAAGTCCCAAGTCCCCGTATGAGAAGGAAGTCCCAAGTCCCCGTATGAGAAGGAAGTCCCAAGTCCCCGTATGAGAAGGAAGTCCCAAGTCCCCGTATGAGAAGGAAGTCCCAAGTCCCCGTATGAGAAGGAAGTCCCAAGTCCCCGTATGAGAAGGAAGTCCCAAGTCCCCGTATCAGAAGGAAGTCCCCTTGTTTTAGTGCTCATAGAGCATTTCCTTTTGAGTTGTAATGTTCTCTGTTCTTGATACTTTTATACCGCCCTTTGAGGATTTTGATGTTTAAATCATTTATGAAATGATCTGGTTGTGAGAAATGGGGTCCCACTGGTGTGTTATTGTGTCCTGTAATACTAAGTACTCATTTACTCTGCGTTGTCGCACCTGCACTAACCACAGCTATTCCTACTTAATTCATAACTGTAACTTATGTTGTCCAATTAATATTTTGTACCCAGGACATATTTCTCCAGGTCAAATATTTTATAAATCAATAAAGGAGCACCCTAAAAAACAGTTTTTGATTATTTTTCCCCTTTGTGCTGATTTAATTTCACTGCCCCAGTCTGTCTGTCTGGATAATTAAAATCGCCCATTATACAAACATGACCTAGTTTTGCTGCTTTTCCATTTGCAAAGTAATTTTGGCTTCCTCTGTCTCAAATATATTTACAGATAATTTCTACCAACATTTATTCTGTGCTTTTTCTGCAAATTTCTATCCACAAGGTCTCTACATTTTCATAATTCCCTTCCTAAACATCTTCCCTTATTATGGGCTTTAGATCCGGTTTAACATATAAACATACTCCACCTCCTCTTCTATTTGCTCGATCCTTCCAAAAAAAGGGAACAAATCTCTAAATGAACTGCCCAGTCATCATATCCTATCTATCTATATAGATATATATATATATCTATCTCTATCTCTCAAGCATCCAATTACTGTGCTATTGTTTTAGATGTTCTACTATTAGCTTATCTGCTTCGGCCTTACTCCCCTGGACTTTATTCTTTATAGGGTTTCTAGTATTATCTGTATTTAATCTGGGTGCCTCTGGCTAATTAATCGAGCAATTAATTGTATTTAATCTGAGCTACCGTTCTCCCCCCTCCGCGCCCCCCCACTGCACCCCCATTACCCTAAAGTAGATCCCCGTTCCCATCTATCTAGTCCATTACTTCTTGCTTGCCTAACCCTAACCTTGCCCCCCCTCACGTCAGCGTGAAAACTGGCCAATCTACCGTGAAACGCGTCGGTGCAGAAACGCATGGCTTGTCGTGGTATCATGTTGTTTTGCAGTAAGTTACCGAGTCTCCGGTTGAGTAGGGGTTAATCTTGCCGAGACGCTCGGTGAGGGAATGATGTTTGCGATTAAGTTGCAAGCGTTGTTTTCGTCCTTGTTTTGCCAGGATTCGGAAAGGAGACCGCATTTCCATCTACATGCCCATGGTGATCGAGCTGGTGGTGGCAAATGCTGGCGTGTGCCAGGATCGGTGCCATCCACTCCATAGTGGTAAGGGGTGTAATAATTCCCAGCGTTCTCTCGGATTACCCAGCACTCTTAGAGGAGCTGTATTGTGTGTGTGTGTGTGTGTGTGTGTGTGTGTATACACACACTGATACATAATACAGCTATACACATACACAAGTGTATCTGTGTTATGCACATGTATGCACACACTTATTTGTACACGTGTGTGTGTGTATATATATGTATGTATGTATGTATGTATAGTATATATATATATATATATATATATATGTGTATGTGTATATATGTGTTGTGTGTGTGTGTGTGTGTGTGTGTGTGTGTGTGTGTGTGTGTGTGTGTGTGTGTGTGTATATATATATATATATATATATATATATATATATATATATATATATATATATATATATTCATCCTTCCTTCCCTCTGTCAGTTTGCAGGGTTTTCTGCCGAGTCTCTGTGTGAGCGGATCATGGATTCTCAGTGCTCTCTGCTAATCACCGCAGGTAACGTGCTTCTCTCTTCCCTCTGTGCACCTTCTCTCTGAGCCTAAGGCCACTTCTCTCCCATGTTTGGGGCTGAGCTCTAGGGTTTCTCCTCCGGAATAATACCACTTCCTCTCCCATCCTGATGTCTGGGGGGAATGTAATCCTCACACAAGGGTTAAAGCATCACCTGTGTCTGGGGTATCCTTCCAATCTGCAACCTCATTCTCCTCATTTCACTCACTTCCGGACTGCAAACCAGGACTGTGTTTGACTCAGATTGTATGTTTCGCATGGATGGAAAGCTATTGCAATTTTCGAAGTGTGTGTGTGTGTGTGTGTGTGTGTGTGTGTGTGTGTGTGTGTGTGTGTGTGGACATGCAAATGAGCATACAGGAATATTTCCATTTGCATATTTGCTTTGCTGTGGAGGGTTTTTGTCACTTTTTACCCACCTTAACTAAGTATGGTAAACCCCAACCTCATTGCTTCATTGCATAGCCAGTTAACCAACCCCACACTGATGAGACCCATTAAGGTTGAAACTGCTGTCTGTGGGTGGTTTTCTGGGTATGCACCTTAACCCTGCTGTGCTCAAAGCTGTGACCATGCAGCAAGCTTAAGCCTATAGGGAACCATGTTAAAAATGGTTATTGAGGCAAAAAGTGACACTGTGTGCTCATTTGCATGTCATTTCCCAGAATCCCTTGCTGCAGTGGAAGTGCTGTGTGATAATGATGAAAGGCGAATGAGCATACAGTAATATTTCCATTTAATTATATATTTGTATTTGTGTGTATGTATATCTATCCATGCCCTGGCTGCCCTTATTTTATTACCTGTTGCTGATTCGGCGTTCATCTTAGCTCTGGTGGCCGCGTGTTTGTCCCCGGACACGCCGGCAGTTCCGTGCATTTAAATCTCTGCTTCACGTGGGCTGAAGGAAGTTGCGACACACGATGTCCCGGCTTCCTGTTCCCCCGACGCAGGGCATTTAAACCTCCATTTTTGTTTCCCCTGGAGGTGTCTGCAAAGTGTTTCCTTCACCGGTCAGGGGGTCCCCGGAGCTGGAAATGTCACAGTTCATCTTCGGGGGGACCCCTTGCTTCCCGTGCTTTTAATAAGAAAGCGAAAAAGATGGGGGAGGGGGGAGCTCAGCCCGGCATACTACCAGTAACAGCAGGGGGGGGGGGACGACAGCCGGACAACCCTAGTCTGGGCGCCGGAAGTCTGTCTGCGGCCCTGAGCAAGGAGAGCCATATCACTAGGCTAGAGGGATCTTTGTTACACGTGAGATGTGCGGTCAACAGCATTAACTACACAACGTCTCCATTCTCCAATTTTAAATGCGCCACGGAAATAGTTATACTCGGCGCTATTTTAGATGACCGCACGATGAGGGTATCTCGCACCGCTGCAGGAAGGTGACGTCTGTCTGTCTGTCTGTCTTTGCAGATGGCTTTTTCCGTGGGGACAAGTTTGTGAACCTGAAGCTGATAGCGGACGAGGCGCTGCACAAATGTAAGAGAAGTGAGTCGACGCCCGAGGTCCCCAATTAATACCGATCCTTTTCACATAGGATTGAAGCAGGGGGTCTCCGGAGCTAGAGCCCATTGATTTCCCCACTGGGGACCCCCTGCTTCCTGAGATACAGACCTCCCGTAGGGGTCTCTCGGCAAAGGCACCTGATGATGTCACGGCTTCCTATTGGCTCGCAGTGCGCGGAGCTTTGAACCCCATTACATGATCCCTGCTAGCAAACCTGCGACTGGCGACCCCAAAGCAGGGTGTCCATGGAGCTGACATTGATGGGGTTCAGCTCTGGACACCCCCTGCTTCAATCCTACTTGGATCCCCTCTTTAAGTAGTCAATCCCATACAGCTAGTCCAATAGAAAAAACCTAAAACGTGGAGCAGCCTCTTTAACCCCTTTGGGTGACCCTATAGGTGAAGCTACTATATGATGAGCTGGTGACAGCCCGTGGGACCCCATGACGTATTAGCTACATCATATGCGGTTTATCTTGGTCACGGGTGAGGTCGCGTTACGCACTCTCGTGGAGCGCCAAACGCAACCTGTCCGGCTAAGGAACGGAAAAGGGCGACGCTGCCGCCTCGCGTGGCCGCGAAGTGCGTGGGGAGTTAATATGAACCAATCGTCATTATCAGGTTTAACATCGCCCACTTCTCTTCACTCGTAGTATTTTGGGTTTAATACGAACGTCTCCTTTACGGTAGGACCAAGCGATCCGGGGGTCGAGACCCGGAAGACCGGTGGCACTCGGGCGCCACCATTCCCCGGCATTGAAATGGTTAAAAAAAGCCCAGAAACATAAAACAACATCTGAAACCCAGATCCACCAAGCTTCGTTAGCCTCGTTAACACAGCGTTAACCTAATTTAACAGCCGTTAGTCTACTCTAGGGGTGCGCAAACTGGGGGGGGGGGCACGGCGCTTAGAGACCCTGCGGTCTTCCCCAAAGCATTTGAATGAAATGCCGGGGAGCGCCCGTGAGGCCTCTAAAGTGCACTTACCTGGTCTCTGGCGGCTTCTGGCAACGCGTCACCATGGCAACGCGTCACCATGGCAACGTCGCATCAAATGACGACGCAGGGTCACATGCAACGCGACGTCACGACGCCGGAGAACAGGTGGGGTGGGGGGGGGGGTGCAGACTGAAGTTTGCGCACCCCTTGTCTACCGATCCGTTAATGAGGTAAGTGATAGTCAGTGAGAGGAACAGCTGCAGGTACATATATTCCCTCCCTGGCCCGCTGATCCTTATACTAGGCTGAAGGTGCAATATGACCGTGCCTGGTGGGCGTGAAACGCGTCGGAGGATTTTTTTGTTGCTCCTTTTGATGCCTAACAAAAGTACGTGGCCGTGACCGGCTCGCCCTCATTGGCTGAACCGCTCGCGTGACGCGGCCATAGCAAATCTCTCCAGGAGACGGCCGCCCTGCATCTCCAGGCGGGCGCTGGTGTGTAAACCAATCTAAGCGGATTTCAGCCATTTTGTTTTCCAGCCGCGCCACGTCGCCCGCGACTTCTGCTATAATCACGGCCATGGTCGTATTTCAGGATTTAGGGCTTAAAATGACCCTCTTACCTTTGAACCTAAAATCCTAGAATGAAGATAAGAGGGTCACAATGAACTGGTTAATCCCAGAATACCAATGTTGGGGTAATAGGGTTCGTATTCACTTTAGACCTAAAATACTAGAATAAAGATACATCTTATTAAACTCTAAATCCTAAAATACTAAGGCAGGGAGAAGGGTACGGTTTAATACGCCTTAACTATTGTAGTATTTTAGGCGTAATATGACCCTAGAACCCTTACATTAGTATTTTAGGATTTAATATGACCCAGTTATAATATTTTTAGCATTTATTTCCTTGGCATTTTAGGTATAAATGTACAATCCTTATTCCTTTATTGTGATAAAAGAAA